>NW_020897771.1:1264581-1271348 GCF_003984885.1 Neopelma chrysocephalum | reverse complement strand
TGGATTTAAAATAACAGAGCAAGAGGTGGAAATAAGTCCAGAGATCAAACAGAAACAGAAGAGAAGAAAGGGAACAAACTGAGAGGAAATTGTGCTAAAAAACTGGCTCTATTCCATATTAATTATTCTGATTTCCAGATTAAGACCAATCAATTTTATTATTTCTTTTTTTTGCTCTTTCATTGGAAACAGATACATCCCAATTCAAAGAGATGTTTGAACATGTGCTTAACTTTAAACATTTAAGTAATCCTAGTGAAGTTGTTGTACTGAGTATTCAGAAAAGCCACAATTAATAAAGACATTTACTGTAGTTAAAAAGATCAATACGTTTTATGTTAGTGGAGAGGGGAAAATAGCTATTACATTTGTATATATTTAATTCTATATGTGAAGAAGAGAAAGCTTGTATCAAAACACATGAGTGAGAAGCTTAAAATTGCAGAAAAATAACAGAACCATGAGGAGACCAGGCAGATCTAGACCCACCAGGCTCATTTTTTAATACATTAGGAAGAAAACCCGACAAATACTAATATGTTTCAGTAGCTTAAGATAGTAGAATGATAAGATAAAAGGGATAAAATTGTCCTTATTTCAGAAAAAACACCATATCTTATATTAAGTATAGGGACCATTCAAAGTTTTCCTTTCCAACAGTAACTTTAATAAGTTCTAACAGGAGTTTCTATTAAACATAAACTACTGAAATCAGAGTTAAGATCAAAATAATCACATATCTGTACCCAGGAATTTTAAAGGAGCACAGTGGTTTTCTGGTGCATGTAGTAGATACCAAGTGGGTATGAGCTTCCAAAGAAACTAAATGACAAACACCATCCATGATTATATGAAAAGGAAGTTGTCAAATAG
Source organism: Neopelma chrysocephalum (assembly GCF_003984885.1). Lineage (NCBI taxonomy): Eukaryota > Metazoa > Chordata > Aves > Passeriformes > Pipridae > Neopelma > Neopelma chrysocephalum. The sequence continues at coordinate 1,270,475 of NW_020897771.1, read as the reverse complement.
TGATGTTAAAGGCAGGTTACTTCTGCTTTTCCACAGAATAACAGAGTGGAGATTAAGGTGGATAATCTATTGCTGTACTGCCGAAAATTTTGAATTCAGAGAGAGGATGCTCTGAAATACATGCCCTGGTATGAGTCCATTTAGGAGACCTACGGAATACATCGTACTGGAAATAGAACTGTGGATAAATGTCCTCACACTTATGTCTAACTTTCTTTTCTCAGAATCCAACTGTGTAAAGTGGCTTCATACTTGATATATCGAACTTCATATGTCCTGACATGTATTTTTAAATATGTACATTAAGCATGTATTTCCTTATGCAAAGCCAACCTCTGAGACCGTGACTTGAGCTGAATCCTCCTTTGGAAATTTGGTCTTGGATGAGCCAAGTGCAGTCTCCCAGATCCATAAAATTAAACATATAATCTTTGATCTAAAACAACAAAAGCTCAATAATGAGAAACCAGCGGTTTCCATCTGCATAATGATGGAATAGATGCTGCTGCTCCTTTCTTTTGTTCCCGGTTTTGATGCACAACTAGTGCATCTATTATTTTATTTAAAAATCGTGTACCATAAAAACTAAGTTGTCTATAAAGCACTTGCTAATGGCCCGTGGAGAACTGATTAGCCAACAGTATTTTTCACATGCATACACCATATTACTTTATTACACCATATTACTTTATTACCTCAATACCTTCCAATTTTTAAGTAATTGTCATTCTGGGAACAGCACAGTCCGAGGAGCTTTTGTTACAGTGCAAGTGAAAACCATTCCGTTGCTTTTTGGTTGTTTCTCAACTGCACCATCATTCGTTCTTGCTAACCATCATGATATGTAGATCACTGATATTCCTTCACTTGCAAACTTCAGTGAATACTTGATCAGACCTTCAGGAGCTAAAATATTTTTCTCCTCTATGTTAAAAGAGAAATGAGTGAGTCAAAAGCTGATGGAGTCTTCTATGGTCCTTCCCAAAATCTGATAATTGAAGCAGGGAATAATTCATGTTTCTCATCTCCTTCCTCACTTCCTTGAATGAAACCATATTGATTTTTAAGCAGCTTGAAATATAAAAGTTCTATATGGAGACATCAGGAAAATGGGGGTCAGATTGTGTAGGTAAATGTATAACATTATTGCTTGAGTTGCATGAATTTAGGTTTCTAAATAGGCTTCTGTTATCTTTTGAAGAAAGGAGAAAAAAAAGCAAAATTACTATTACTAGGAGATAAATCTAAATGTGCAACAGCAGAGAAAAGAAATATTGTCATTAATTCAGTGGCATCTTCACTGATTACATGAACTTGGGTTAAAAAGAGAATGTTTATAAAATTAGAGCTTTTCCTTTGTACCTGCACTGTCAGACTGGCCCTAGGTTGCCAGATAAATTAAACACCTCTCAAAAAAGCTTTCTGTGGGTGCAGACAGCTCGTAGCAAGGCGACCCTGAATTTTTTTTGGAGCCTACTGTCTGTCACAAAACTCACAGGACTTGAAAAAAAAACCAAGTAACCCAAAGATTCAGTGTAAGAATTACAGTTGGCTGTTCAAGCCTCTAATTGCCTGGTGTCCTTGGCAAGAACAAACACAGGGCCGTGTCATTTGATATCCTGAACCATAACCTGCCATAATCCATACTCTTTAATCCCTCGTATAGCTGTCGCTATGTCATCACAGTTTATTTTAAAATGGTATTCTTCAGTACTAATCTCATTCCCAATCATTCATATTAATGTCAGAATTAGGGTGAATTAGGGCATTATTTGCCTCATGTGTGACACTTAAGTGCTTGTAAGTAATTGCATAGGAGAGGAGAGAGCATTAAATGTGAATGGCACATACAGTATGAGAAATGGAAGAGGCCAATATTAAACTTTTAATAGAAATAACTTCAGCAGAACTTTCCCACAGGCAACAGAACTCTGATATTTTTAGCTAGTTGAGGCCAATGTATGTTAAGAATAGCATTCACTGCAGTGGGAAAATACACAATTTCTATTATGGGGCAGTCAGAATAACAACATACTGATGATACACTGGTATAAAATATGTAATTATCTAGTGTGCAAAGGAATAAATCACATAAACTGTTTACAGTAGGAATTGTGAAAGGACAATGACACATTGTTGTCTTCTTTGCATAGCAAGGGTAAAGTTTGGCTTCTAAAATTGCAAAATCTAATTTGTGGTGTTTATGTGATGCTTCCTGCAAGAAGACTCTGATAAGACTTTTTTTTTTTTAATATTTCTAATAAATCAGGTTAGATATTAGCTTGGTTAAAATGGGAGGTAGAACTGGTTAAAATTAGAAAGATGTTAGCTTGGATAACATTCTTCATGTTGTATCATTAGTCTAAAATTACACAGAATAGTTCTCCTTTCCCATGCAGCTCAGATAACTGCAATTTTACTTCTAGAACCATTACTGTATTGTAATTAATAGACTGCAAAATTCATAACCATTCCCAAAGTGAAGTCAGAACTCTCGTAGAGCTGTGCATGGAGCAATTATTCTTATAACAGAACTACCAGCCCATCATATTAATAATTATTAATAATGCAGAGAACAAAGGCATTGTGTGTCCTCATGTATCATCATATATAAAAATAGTTTTAATTGATAAGCCCCGTCTGTTCTGTGTGTTATTATTGTATCACTGTAAGTTGTAAAAATAGGGTGAAATCAATATTTTTTATCTGTCCTCCTTGGTAGCAAAGAAAGACCTAAGCTTCAGGATTAGTGGGCAGATATGAGGAGGATTTCTTTCTTTGTGATACAAATCTGTATTAATTGATTTTCCTTGATGTGGATTAATTGCAGCTCTTTATTAGGAATAATATTACAAATAAACTATAGGCAAGTATAGATTGCTAAAGCCTAGATTTCAACTGAATGAGGCTAATCAATACCTAAGTCTGTAATTCAAAGCAATTCATTAAGGCCTCGGGAAAAGCTAAATAATATATGTGAGAAATGTCTCATCTGGAGCCTCAGAGGAGTTTCTCCCTAAACAGAATAAATATATTTGTAATACATAATTATTGCAGATTAATCTTGCTCAAATGCTTCTCCCTCACCAGCTCTGGCACTGAGGGTGTGGAGAACACGGATGGGCCAGAGCCCCTCACCGCATTTGCCAGCTGGTGCCCAAGTCAGGAGAGGGGCACAAGTGTGATGAGGGGTGGCTGAGGGAGCTAGGGGGGCTCAGCCCGGAGAAAAGGAGGCTCAGGGGGAACCTTCTCACTCTCTACAACCCCCTGAAAAGAGTTTGTAGCCAGGTGGTCTCTTCTCCCAGGTAACGAGAGATAGAGCAAGAGGAAATGGCCTCAGGTTGCATCAGGGTAGATTTAGATTTGATGTCAGTGAAAATTTCTTCGTGGAAAGGGTTGCCAGGCATTGGAAGAATGGCAGACTCCCCGTCCCTTCAGGGATTTAAAAGCCATGTAGATGTGGCACTGGGGGACATGGTTTAGTGGTGACCTTGGCAGTGCTGGGTTAGTGGTTGGACCCAGTGATCTTGGAGGGCTTTTCCAACCTAAATGATTCTATGATTCTATTCTTTGACTCCAGCATGGTGTAGTAGGTACATTCTGTGGCTTATAGGTCATTAAAACCTTTGCTATTTTGTTTTGTGATTTCAGATAGACAGTGGATCCAAGGTTGAAGTTGGCCAACAGGAGAGCTTAGTGCTTCTGTTAATTCTCATTCTTCATGCACAGTACACAAGAAGCTCAGCAATGTCTGTCTTACCATTGCTGTAGACAACAACTTGGGAATCTGTAACAGCTCTGAAGCTATTCAGTCCCTGATTGCACTGGTCCATCACTCTTGCTCTCAGCTCAGTCAAATGGACAGTTCAGCTTCTGATCTTAAACATCCATTTAAAGTTAAATACTTTAGCATTATTAAAATTGTTACTGCTAGCCAGCCTTCAGGAAACTTTAGTGACCTGTAGTGAGTGTTTATTATGCAAGGTGAATTTTGGGATTCTGTGACTGAAGAGCTTCCAGAATATAAATTGTATCATAGAAGAAGGGGAGTGGCTGTTGCACATGAGTAATATGATTGCTCTAATACGTGAGACAAATTCTAGGTTTAGAAGCACCAAATGTAAAACCTGGGAGAAAACACCAGTGTAACAGCAGTGAACAGAAAAGATACATTTCAAAATTGTGTTGTAATTAGTATATTTTGAAAATATGGTCATCCTGGACATGGCTGTGGATGGGACAGAAACAGACTTCAAGGACATACTAATAGTTCTGACTGGTTCAAATTTTAGCATTTACCAAATTCATGAACTTCTTTAAAATTGCAAAGGAGATGCATTTGCTTCAGTAGTCCCACCAATGCTGCACTTAACAAAATGTTTCCTTTCTGTTGCTTCAGAAACTTGGTTTTAGAGCTAGAAATCCCAAACTCTCAGGGCAAGTCCCAGGTTTCAGCGAGGCTACAGCAGGGATAATAAATGCAAACAACTTCTGCTAGGAAAAGCACGAGCACAGTTTTCTCCAGTGTGGAATAAGCCGAGCAAAACATTCTACCAGCTCTCCAATGTGCATATTCTGTCAACCAACGCTGCTACTGCCATAAGTCTTTTCTTTTTGTTCTCTTTGCCTAGGCTGGTATCTGTCCTCTTCATCCCACCTTGATTTCCAGTGCTGGAGCCTGTGTATCCCCAGTGAAGATTCCTCCAGTGAGTTTGACTCTCACTGTGAAGATACCACAGTCTATCAACTCGCGAGCAGTGAAGGTAAACTAACCAGGATTTAACTTGGTTAAATGACTTGACTTTGACTTCTGGTTCCCATAAACATTAGTTTGTCCCTGTATTAAGTATTGTTTTGACAGGTAAATTGTCTAATTCAGAGTAGTTGGTACCTGAATCAACTAATTCCAGGAAGACTTAGCATGATTTGGGGCTGATTTTCTGCATGCTATGGTCCCTTTTCACTACTGTATGGGAAATACTGAAACTAAGCATATTTAATTGCTATAGAAATGATGCCCTACAGAATTGCATCATGAGAGAGGCTAGAGGATAGAAATTTCTTGCTTTTTCTCGTTCATTTATATCTCTTATTGTCTTATCCCTTTGACAATTCCAGGTTGTTTCAGTGGTAGCACCATAAATCAAAGCCTAAGTCTGAAGACGTGTGGAAATGGGAGGGCATAAAATGCATCCAGGATAAACTGCTCTTGCATTTGACAGCTAACAAAGCCAAGAGAATAAACATCATCATAAGTCAATGTGCCCTCTATCTGGCTTAGATTATCTGGTGGCCATCTGAATAAACTCTCAGCTGAAGCAGGAAGCCCTGGGACTAGATCTTTCACCTTCCTTTGATTGTGATTTTCCAATTGTTTTCATTTTTCAGTGACGCCAGCACACTTGTTCATTGATGTTCCATTTTGGCCTTGATTGTGCCAGATCCACCCAGTGAAGTCTGAAGCCAAGAACAAACAGGGCCTCAAAAAAGAGAGGCTTTCCTTGAGGCATCCTTATACATCAAGGTCCTCAAGTGTGATGCAGACAGTGCTGCAGTTTTGTGTAAGCAGTGTTTAGACAGGGTTCTCCAAGTTCATCAGGCTTCTTGAATAGGTGGAAATAGCATATGTGCATGTGCACACTTACTCAAAATCAAGGATATCAGCAACAGAAATATTACTGTGAAAACACACTGAAATGTGTCCTTTTTTCTTTTTTTTTTTCCAAACTAGAGATTTTGCTCATTTTGGAGTCTCTGTTAGACTGGTAGTGCCACGAAAAGTGGCACGGTGTAGCAATGCAGCAACTTCATCTCTCTTCTTTTCTCTTCTTCTCTCTTCTTCTCTCTTCTCCTCTCCTCTCCTCTCCTCTCCTCTCCTCTCCTCTCCTCTCCTC
>NW_020897771.1:1067941-1264571 GCF_003984885.1 Neopelma chrysocephalum | reverse complement strand
CTCTCCTCTCCTCTCCTCTCCTCTCCTCTCCTCTCCTCTCCTCTCCTGGTTTATAAGTGCTTATGGTTTATGGGATGTACTCCCCAGGTGTAGATGTGTATCACCAACCAAAGAAAGAGACAACATGCCAGCAAGTTCAGGACAGAGATTTCTCATCTCTTCTGTTGGTTTTGGTTCACTGTCAGCCACTGGGCTGTCCTGGGGAGCGTGGTTTGCTCATGTGTGATGAAGGAGAGAAAGATGCACATTGTTGACATTTATCCTTCCCATCTGACCAAAACTCATTATTCTTTGGGAACAAAAGTTGACATAAGTGTTAGGAAGGCTGGACTTTCTTAACCTTACGTGTCTCCTGTCCATTTTAGCTTGGGTCTGATTGGCAAGGAAAGCAAACCAGTGTCACCGCATCTATTTTTCTTGTGCAAACATTTCGATTGCACAGGGGTTGCCAGTTTGGCACTCAACATTAACATTAAAGTTTAGAGGGGAAAGGCTGTTCTGGAATGGTCAAACAGAGAAAGTCATCCATGTATTTGCATTTTAGAGCTATTAGTGGTGCTGCATTCAGAGCAGCTCTCCGGTCTGAGGACGGATTTGCGGGGTAACTGCATTTTTGGAGGTTTCCTTTGAAACAGAAAACAAAACAGAAAAAGAAGCACCAAACCACAACTTTAAAAATAGGATGCTTTAAGATGCCTCCTGGAAGTCACAGTCTGTCCTTATATCGTCCAATTTTTTGAATTCTTCGGGAGTGAGAACAGACTCGGTTGTCAACGGAGAGCTGTTCACAGAAAGGAGGCAGGAGAGTGAAAGAAGGCTGGCTATTGTTCGGGGATGTGGTGTAGGCTGCAAGAATGCGTTGGGAATGCAGCGCCTGCATGTCAGGCACAGAGAGAGGGCTTTGTGTGAGAACACTCAAGCACAGTGTCAATCAGACCAGCAGCTACTATCTCATTTCTTTATCTTGATCATTGCTATCACACTTCTTCCCCTCGAGTCCATGAGGAGAGTTATCAATGTCCGGGAACGTGCTGGTGTCTAATCAAAGCTGTTCGGGTCCTTCATGCTGGGGAGCTGACCTACCATGAAGTAGTTGGAAGCATCCTACCTCTCCTGTGTGCCCTGCTTTGCACCACACTCTGACATAGCCTTGATCATCATTTAGGAACAGGTAACTTGCAACCACCCTGCTTTGATGAGGGAGCGTTGTTTTTCCTAAATTAAGGATGTCTTTATCATTCCCCGGAGGAATGTGCGTGATTTGAAACATTCATAATTGGAAAAGGAAAACGTTGGGTAATAGAAAGGGAAGCTACACACGCTTATGCAAATGTAAAAAACATCTTTATCTGACAATGGTTCACATTGTGTCTGGGTGCAATGATGTAAGAGCACGGTTATGAAATTCCTCAAAATCCTGAACAAAATAGAGGCAACATGCCTGAAAAGGGTGCATTTGTGATTAAAATAATTTTACTCTTTAAGCAAATTAATGCTTGGAGCAGAAGCTTGCAGAGCTGGGAATAACATACCTGTTGTGACCTGAGTTAAATCGACCTCCTCTGAAGTCTCACTTCTCATGGGTTGGTGTTACTCTGCGGTGCTTAAGGCAGATCCACCTTTGAGGTAACACATCACTGCTCTGCTTGCCAGGAATGGAAGGAGATCACACCCTGATAAAATGCTCCTCACTGGGAGAGGCTGGGCCAGGATTTTGTGAGCCTACACCATGCACTGTGCAGTGATCATGAGGGATCTCTTTCAGTGCAGTCATTTAGGGCCAGGCTCTCAGAAGTGAGAGCTGCTGTGTTAGTACATAGGAGATAGGTGATCCTGAGCAGCACACCACCAAAATCAGGAAGAATTTTCCCAAAAAAGTTACCTTTAATCATTGCTGGGAATTGACTACATTATTATTCCTGCGTACCAAGGCCCAGCTGGGATGGCCTGGTGTCACAGACACTTCTCACTGACACAGTGAGTGATCTAGGAAGCAGGGAGCAGAGTGGGAAAGCTAATAATGAATACTTCTCACCCTTCCTTAGGCTCCTAGCATACCCCATCCCACTGCATCCTGGGCACTGACAAGCAAGAGAATTTGACCAGAGGACATAGGATTTCCTCTTCTTCAGGTGTAATGTTTGGTAACTCTTTTAGTCAGTGTTACTGGTGTTCCCAGCAACAGAAGGTGTCCCAGGTGCCACCACACCACCCTCAACCATTTCCCAGCAGAGATGTGAACTGAATCAGGAAGCTGACCCACGTTAAAGCCACATCTTCTACCAAGTTAGTTTTTTGGGGGGGCAGATGATCGTCTGGCTGCACAAACAGCTACATCAATGAGAGAGAAGGCAGCACGGGCAGGACAGGAGGAGACAATGAGCAGTGAGGAACCAGGAGAGAGCAGGACAGACTGTGCTTCAGCTCCACCTGAGGTCAGCACTCACCTGAGAGCCTCCAAACTTGTTCCCACACATGGGGGCTCCGAGTTGATTCACATCAGTCTCCTCTGTTGCACCCTTTGACCACCACACCCTCTACACTGTTCCCCACCCTGTATCTCATGCTTGAGAAGGCCTTCTTGAAGAGAGCCTTAAGAACGTGGATTTGGGGACAAACCATTTTATTTCACCAGCCTGTGCCACAGTTTATTCAGTATAGTGAATAAACCATATGCCATGTAAAAAAATCAGTGTAGTTCTCATCAGTTCAGCAGGGCTGTGCTGATTTGTACCAGCTGAAGATTTATTTTACCACCTCAGATTTATTCTTTGCTTTTATAACAACTGTAGCTGTATAGCACTTAATAACAGCACCTTATTATGTTGGAGTTTTCCATGATTCATTTCAGGAATTCAAAGTACACATAACCCTTTGTACTTGCTGCTTAAATGCATTGCAGAAAATCATCTTGATTGTAGGAGCAAATCTTGTTTATGTGCAAAAATACTTTTTATTTGGCCAAAACTGGCAATTGCCAAAGTTTGCCAGAACACAGACACCTACAGGGTGGGTGTATCACTGTGAATGGCCAGTAGCTGGAGAAAGCCATGTATTGTTTCACAAAATTGTAAAATACAGTTTTCAGACTAACCCATGAAAAATATTCAGTTTCATTCTAAAGGGTAAAAACCTCCCGAGAAAGATTTTACATCTGTTCTATTTTGGTTACAAAAATAATAATTTTGCCCTTTTTTCCCCCCCTTTAAAACACAATTCAGGATGCATTTTAATATGAAATCGTCCAAATTTAACTGAAAAGAAATGTTGCTACAATCCCTTGGGGAGGAGGGAAGGATTGTTTCTTTTGCATTTGTCTTGTGTTGTGAGGGCGTAAAAAGGAAAATTTCTTCTAATAGCGATAATTTAGTCAAAAGCTATTTTGAAAAGAAATGTGATTTGACCGAGATAGTGGCCAATTCTTGGTTTAGATTTTTTAGCACTGTACAAAGCAAACACTCCAGTTGGGGTTCCAAACTACAACTACCAAAAATCTCTGATGACTAACACTTCCTGGCTGGACTTCATGCTGGCTTGAAAAGAACAAGACTACTTTTTGTCTAAGTCTGCACTAATGTTATATAAAAGACTGTGAAAAAGGTTGTGTAGGTCCATCCACAGGCATCTGTCTTTTGCACATGCTTGTGGTGTTTTTGCTGGTGGCTTTGGGGTAGAGTTAATCTAATGTTTAATTAAACCATTTAGCTTTACACGAGCCATGCATTTTTTTTCCTAGCTGACTGTTTTCTGTGCAGGAATTTGCTGCAGTCCCAAAAGAAGGATGAATAATGCTTCCTACTCTGACCACAGAAGGATCTGGTGATCCATGCTGTCGATGGACATTGCTACTGACTGGCTTCCAGGGAGAGAAAACATCCATCCAGGGAGGGAAAACGTCCACAAGGTCATGTGGCAGCAGGGTGTCCTGCTGGTGGGCAGGGCACGTGATGGGGAGCTGGGATTCCTGGGTTCTTTCCCTGCCCTGATGCTGAGTCAGGCTGTGACAAGATAGGTTTTCATTAATTAAAATTTATGTGATAATACCCACACCTCCAAAACGTCGCGAAGGCCATTTGTGTGTGTTTTGGAGGCTCCTTGACCATCAAATGAAGCCCCAGAGAATAAAAATAACAGCTCAAAGCAGATGCAGGACTGATTTTCTGGAGTAATCTGGGCCCACCAACCCATAGATTCAAAAGCATCACAGAAATGCCTCAGGGAAATAAAGACTGAGGAGCTACTACACGAAAATCCTCTTTTTGCTTGGAAGTTATTCAGCCTTCCCATTCTGGCTCCCTCCCTCCCATCAAACAATGACCTTTCATGTAGCCTAATCCCTGCTAGCACCCACCCTCATGCCTTTTTCCTCCCTCACTCTTCATTAAGCTCAACATTATGTATTTCCAGTCGGCTCCGACTGGAAATGTAATACTCCCAACTGCACTGCCAGCACTGCTCCCAGTCCTTTCCTCTGCTGGCCTCAGCTGCTCTATGGTCCAGCTCCCCCAGTTACTTTTCCACTCCGGGGAAAGGATAGAACTGGCAGGAGGCTCCAGCAAGACCAGGAACACCCAGGGTTCAGGAAGCAGAGGCTGGAAGGGGTGGGCTGGCTCAGAGTCTCCCCAGCCATAAATTGGTCTCAGCGTCCTCTGGTTAAGTTCTCTCCCTTCTCCTTGCTACAACCCCCTCCCGTGGATGCTCTCAAATACAGAATTGTTACCCAGTGTCCCATGGGGGATTGCACTTTGTGAGGAACTCACTGGCCAGAAGAGCTCAACTCTCAGCTGGGCATCCTCTCAATGACCAGATTTTCAGATGTGTTCAGCATTTATTTGCCAAATGCACCCCTTGAAAAGTTTCATTACAGGAAAGCCAGATAGCTGAAAACTTCATGAAAGTGTAGAAAGAACTTGTTCATAAAACCATTATCCTGTCCAAAGATCCAATTCCCATGTGTCCTGTAAAGTCCTCTGAAAAAGTCACTGATTTTTAATGGAACTTCTTCCTTAACATCCATATCAACTTTCCACAGCTATTATTCTTCATTTTCCTCTGTTTCTTTTTTGCTGTTTGTCCATTAAAATGTGGTGTCTGCATTTGAAAAGACCATCTTTGATCCTTGCACTGTTTTTATCAAGCAGCTTTGTGGTTCTCTTCATTCTTATGCTCCAGATTACTGAAAGTTCCTGCGGGCTCCCTTCTTGATTCTCCCTCAGTTTTCGCTCTCTTCTTGGGTTGGACTGTTTTTTGTGCAAGTTATCCTCAAAGTGGGAATTTAGCAGAGCTTTATTAGCTCAACACATGTTAAACTTCTTCTTCCTCCAGTCTGTAATTGGGCTCACCAGGCTCACCAGGAGGAACAATCAAAATGACAGTTGAGGCTGCTGGGAATTGAGACAGGATTCATCCTCACAGGACCTGATAGCACTGACTTTAAAGCCCCTGGGTCATGGAAACCTTTGGACACACATCTCAGGACTATTCTAATCGTTTGGCACCCCAGAACATGGTGAGGATGCTCCAAGCAGGACTTGTGCTACATCTCAGTAGAGCTGTGTAGTGTGTGCACAACTCTTGACACAAAGAGGTTGCTATAAAATGACTGCTCTCCTCTAAAATGTTGCTGGCAAATTGTTGTGAACATGGGAAAGAAACAAGAGTGTTGAGAGCTCTGGGTATGATTGAAATATTTAAATATCATGTATGGTGATGCCTGTAATTCAACATTTGCTGTGGTAAACACAGCAGAAATGACTGTAGCAAAATGTTATTCCATATTCTAAGCCAGATTCTTGAGGTTTGTTTTATTTATATCACATGTGGCTGGGAGAAATAATTCTAGGAAGGCTCAAAGCATATATTTTCTTTTCAAGTTGCCAAAATATCTTTGAGAAATCAATTGCTGGGGACTCTTCTTCGTGGCTAAAGATTTATTTTTAACCTCTTGGTGTGCCAAAATCAGGAACAATTATTAATCTGCCCTGAAATTGCCAATACAACCTGCTAGCAACAGATGGTGTAAATGAAGAGCCAGAAGTGGCCATTTTTCATATTCAATAGATTAAAAAAACTCAGTTCTTTAATCTTATCTAACCTCTTGTGACCGATGGTCTAAGGTATTGACTTAAAGACAATATCAATAGCCTTGATTTGAACCTGAATCAGCCAGGGAACTGGATCTTCTGAGATACTTTTTACTTCTAAATGACACACAAGTGTTCCCATCTCTGGTGGGAGAGGAGCACTAAAGGTTTCTCTTCGGCAACTTAAAAGCCAGAGCACCTCGTGCTGCAGGTACACAGTGGCTGCACTCCAGGGGTTCTTGTTTAGGTCTGAGCTTGCAGGGTAGTTAGGAACCAGCTCCTGTCAATGCCTAGGGATGGAGAGGTATTACATTACCAGATATTATCTCAGTCTTGCTGTATTTATACATCTCAGTTACAAAATCAGGAAGTATTGCCAGCCGTCCTTCGGATACAGCTGGCACAAACACACACACACAGGGAGAATGAAACAACAACAAAAAAATCCCAAACTCCAAGCCTGCTTTATTTTTTGATTAGTTAAGGATTGTGGAAATCTGAGGATCATGGAAATCTGACTCTGGCAGCCTGTGGGGATGCTGTGCTTCTGATGAGACTGGGTTTTGTCCCCTGTGCCACTGCTGGGGGAGGCAGACTGTCAGCAGCAGGAACACAGAATTCCACAGTCGCTCAGGAAAAGGTGGACTTTTCCACCTATAGACTCACTCACCTCATGATAAAAAGCTAGATCCGAATTTCAGGTTTGGGATTGCTCACTATTTTCTGTAATGTCTCTGCAGCCCTGATTCATCTGTGAGAAACAAGGCAGAGGGGTCTCGAACAACCACAGTGCTGCTAACATGGTGCAGGTGAGAAACAGCCTGAGGCTTCTGCATGAATCATTTCCCAGGTCAGGTATCCCATCTCTGTGCTCACCCAGCAAAATGCAGCAGATGTGGCCAGATGACAGACTTTGAACGCCTGACTCTGGGACAGAAAAAATCCCCAACCTCCTGCAAACCAAGGGCTGCAATTTGAGAAGCTGCTCCTTTCTCTGTTTTTCGTGCCTTTATTGATACTTGTCTGCACAGACCCCATATCCTGGCAGGTCAACAGATCCCAGTCCTGGTCCAGGCCTCCCTCCTGCCGTTGTCCTGCGGCCCCTCTGCCCCTTCCCGCCCACATGTCCGCACACGGAAACCGCTGAGCACGGTCAGGCATTCCCCTGACAATACGGCATGTGGGAAAGCTCTTCCCGGGAGAACTGCAGCCTTTCAAGAGCTCAGGCCAGGGAGTAAAGGCCGATGCACCAGGGGAGAGCACTGGAAGGACATTTCAGCTTCCTGATGAAGGGCAAACGAGCTCTCCCCTGTGGGGTTTCCTCTGGAGGCCACAAGAGTGAGATTTCCAAATGGGAGGAGTGGGAGAAAAAGAATAAGAGATGAAAAAAAAACCAGCCAGTCAGAAGGATGTGACTTTAAAATGGTGCATTAGCATACTGATGGCAGGTAGTGCTATGGAACAGAAGATGGATGCTATGGAACACCAGGAAAGATACACTTCAGCATCAAGTGATCTTAGACAGCAAAATTTAGGGTGTCCAACACAGTGAGACAAACTCCTAATGAACAAGGGTATAACTAAACTATCGCTGAAGTGTCATGTCAGCCTAAGCTGCTGCTGAAGAGGTGACCTCAGCCCATACACTGTTGCAGGGATCTCATTCCTGGACAGTCCTGCCGGGAGCCTTACGGGACACTGATCTGGAGACGAACACAGATCATTCTACTGCTGGTGTCATTTCCAGGGGGAGCAGTGGTCTGCTCTCTCCCTAACCCGGGAATGAGAAAATAGAATGAACATGGAAGGAGGTTGTGGGGGAGCAGGGAGGAGCGGCTGGACTACTGGTATCGCAGATTTCTGCTGCAAAGAAGCATGGGAGGTCTCATCTAATGATCTGCAAAGGGTTCCTCATTTCTGCTTATGGATGAGAGGCAGGATCCCTTCCTAGCTTTGATAGGTCTTGCACCTAGAGCATATTCAGTGATCTGAAAACGGGGTCAGGAAGTGACTATTTGGCTTTTGTAACATTGGTTTTGTCTCTCTGGTAACCCCATTTACAACAGAAGAATATTAAAATGCCTGCCCATGACAGCAACTTTCTGCCAGGCTCTGAGGTGTGTTCCTGAATGGTCTGTACCCTCAGCTACCCCGGCAATTCCAGATACCAGGGTCTAGCTTGCCATCACATTGAACACTGAGAATTTCTCCCTCTATAACAATTACAGGAACAGCTGTTCTCAGTAACCCCTCTGCTGACCATCTATTAAAATTAAATGTTTAGCAGTCCCCAATATTTCCCATTTTTAACAGACAGGAATCGGAACAGTCTGAACTTCAGCTGAGTTTCCCTCACAAACAGCTTTCCTTACACAGACCTGAAGTGCACATACAGCCCCTGCCTCTGTATCAATGCTTCACACATTCTCATGATATTTTGCATCATTCAGCTCTTAGACTTTCGCATTATTTCACATTTTGTGGTCTGAATTTTATGATTTGAATTTATCTCCAATTTCTAGCCCACAGTAAGGAGACCAGACCATCGTGTCAAAGAGATGCTAAATGCAAAGCACATTGTACTGTCAAGAACTCCTTCATGAAGATGTTTCATTTTGAAGTTGCATAACAAAGTAGAAAAAAAAAACCTACACCTCATGAGCACGTACAATGACACCTACAGAATTTCTTGCTATCAGGCCATAATATTTCTCATGATTGTGTTGAAAGTCTCTTTGTCTCCCTGGTTTCTAGCAGAATTTCTGCACCACTACCAGTGAATCAATCTGAATACTAGAATATGTGTCTGAATATGTCCACAAACCGTGGGTTTCCTTAGTGTGAAAATGTTCTGTATCCATGCAGAAATATCTTCAGCACCTCTGTGAATGATGCAACCTCCAAAACACAACCAGCTCTTGCAATCACAACCAGAAAAATAAACGAGGGGTCTAAGACAGCATGTGAGAACTTTGTAGAAATGCAAATAAAATCATCTTTCTTTTTTACTTTCTGAGTGTGTGCATTATAGTTCTTGTTCCCGTTTCTCTCAGGGGCAGTGGAAAACTCTTAAATTGCTGAGCTTCATAATATCATCTGCAAACAGCCCAGATCTCTGCTCTGAGCCTGCTAGGCCTCATTACCTCGCTTGAAAACTCTTTTTTTCGGGTTGTTTGTTCTCAGAGAAGAGAGCTTTCCGTTCGATATTAACATTCCAAAAGAGAGAAGTGCCGAGCGGGGCTCAGAGGCAGCATCTCCAGCACCACCTGCAGTGAACCTCTCACGGTTCCTGTTGCTGCTCCTCCTTCCTTCCAGCGCCTGGATCCACAGTGCCAGTAAATCCTGCCACGCTGCACGTGGGATCCAGCCCTGGGAATGAGCTTGCGCCATCCCTGGCTCGAGGAATTCCAGTAGGAGCTCAGCAGGGACGAAAGGCACTTGAGCTGATGGGTGATGGTGACCTACGAGCACCGCGGGAGGAAGTCAGCCCACCACAAGCAAATTTTTCTGCTGCCTAGATGGACTAATCACACGCTGCAAAAACAGAGAAAGAGCCAGAGAACTGGAAATTCTATCTTCAGGGTTGTTTTTTTTAATCATGTTGCAGTCCACCCTTCGATATTATTCTTTTTGTTTGTTTTTATTATATATTACAAAATAAATAAAAAAACCAAACAAAACATTTTCCTTTTTTTTTATTTTCTGGATATGGAATCATGCAAGGTATGGATGATATGGAACCATGCAAGGTATGGATGATACAGATGGTATGGATGATATGGAATAGCCCAGATGGGAGTTAAAGGAGAGAAAGGTCAGCATTTTACAGGACAGAATCCTAAGTACCACCAAACTTCCTGACAACACATAAACTAAAGAAAACTCTGAAATAACTTAATTTCTTCCTTTTTTTTTTTTTTTTGAATGGGTGCCTGGTGCTGGAAGGTACCACCGGCAACAAAGGCATCTGAGGACACTTAGCATTAGCCAGATAATATTCAGATAATCTTCCAAGATTCAGTGCCTCAGCAGGCAGGAACAAAGTTGGAGAATTTTTAGCATCCAAAAAAAAGAAAGGTGAACGGTTCATCTCAGTTCTAGGTGGTATTTTAAAGCTCGTGTGGTTAAGGCATGCCCAGCACTGCTGCCAGCAGCTTGCAAACCTTTTTCTTTTGACTTGTCCTGTCTGAAGGACCACAGTTTGTGGCAATGACTGTAGTCAAAGACTACAAAGTAAAAACAGGAGTATTTATAAAAGTATCCATGATATGATCACATATATATATATATATTTTAAAAATTTCAGCAACCTACTTGTCAGGATTCTAAAACTGGTGATGAGATGACAGGTGAAAAAATAAGAAACTTTCAAGCCAGACGTAACTTTCTTCTTATATATCATGTGATTTTATTTTTAAAAAGATTTCTGTGAAAATAGAGAAAGTTGGGTTGCTCTTGATTCACACCCCCACTCCCAAAAAGAGATATGTTTATAGATGCACATACTTATATAGGAGTGGTGTATATATACATATGTGAAAGATATAATAAGATATTTTATATAAATATTTGTATATACATATGAAAGATATAACAAAATATCATTATTATTATTTCACTATTTCTCTATTATTATTTCATAATAATATGAAAGATATAAGAAAGAACATTGTGGAAGAAAAACTTCATGTGTGACTGATAAGTCTAATGACCATGAGCACTAAACCCCACAATGTCTGGGGGAATTCAGATAGAGCTCATCCTAAATAACAATAAATCTACTTTTTCTTGGCACTTTAAAACTACTTTGTTATTTTCTCTACTATGTTCCTTTGAAAATTACAGCATGTTTTCACTGGTCTGCCTTCAAAAAGGTTCAGTGGCCATTTATGTGATGTGATTTACGCCCTATTAATTTGAACTTTTCTGGAAGAATAACATCCAGAAAAAGAGAGTGTGATACTCTGGCATTATTTCATTCTATCTGTATTGAAGGAAAGGAATTGTTTCAATTCCAAACACTGAGCTGATAGGAATTATTTCAGCTGCAGGAGGTAAAACTATAGATACTGTTAAGTCTGCATTTATTGAACAGAAGTCCACTGCACACACAAACCCATATTTGCATGTGTAAGTTGAGTCTTGCTCAGGTCACATTTTGCCAATGGGAACATTCATGAGCTCTGGGGCAGTTGTTGAAATGCTGCATGCACAGAACTGGCAAATTCTATTTGATCTGTTGTGTACAATTGTGTGGATCTGAACACACAGCAACAAACTCTCCAAATCATGAGGAGGGGGTAAAGAAGCAAACTACAGTAATCAAATATCTCCTTGTCCATCATTCTGAACTTCTCAAATGTCTGAGGCAGTCCTGGATCTATTGCACACCTTCCTAGAGTAACAAAGCATTTCAATGGGAATTCATCCACTTGGAATGACATTCCTGGTTCCCCTTATCCACAAGATATTTACCCATTCTGCTGCATACATTGGCAATACAATAAAATTGTATGGGCACGGAGAATATTTATCATAGAATCTAGACTGAGTATGCCCTAAGAGTGGAATACAAACTGGTTTATTTATATTTTGCAGTTTTGGGGGAAAACTTCACGTGCAACACGTAGCCCATTGCAGATCCAAGTGCATCCAACCTCCCTCTATGAATATACTACTGATGCTATGGGCAGTAAATGTGCTCTGTTTCCAAGAAAAGAGACAATTGTTTCTTGCTGCTGGATAATATTCAAGAAATACACTTGGCAACTGAAGAACCCAGTTGGTTCTGCTCTTTTAAGCTTCATGTAGATTCTGACTTTCCCTCAGACAGAAAAGCACTGCACTGTTGTTGAAACACTTCATTTTTAATGACTAGTGAAGTAACACAGTGGCTGGGTAGCAAATCCTATCACACAGGCACTCCTCTGGAAAAACCCACTATATTCTTACTAGGAGACCCTCCAACATTAAGCTGCTGTCCGACCTAAGGCAGGTTCCTTAGTTTTCCCTGTAAGTAAAATGAGAATATTGTCCTTTGTGGGATGTTTGCTTATTTATTACAGCAGTATATATTACAATAAGTATTAACAAGCCTGCTTCCAACTGACAAAAAAAATTACTTCTTTAGTTTTTATCAGTGAAATATGGTCAGTCATCCAACAATTTACTTCTCTGGCATACCCTCCACTTGCTATAATAAGGAAGTCTATCTCAAGAAATATATGGTTAGAAATAATGCTTTTATGTTTTCTATATTTTGTTATTTTTGCCTCAAATCACAGTTCGGTTCAGCGTGATCTGACATGGTTGAAATACTGAAACCCCCATTCCTCCAAAGTAGTGTTTATTATAGAAACCACAAACTTAACCTAACCTAGAGCAGCTTTTCCAGCAGTGATATAATTACAGTAGTTATTGTTGCAATAAACCAGATGTTCCTGAGCTGGAATGAAAGCACTTCCCCCAGCATTACATTTGTTACGTTGCCTCTTTTCAAGTCTCACATCAGCTGTTCAGAAAAGGGCTTTCTTGGTTGAGTGTCACTTACAGATTCTTGCTGCGTGAGTCTTTTAGCGCAAGGGAACGAAATACTGGTGGGCTTTGAGATTTCACTGCTTTCCTGAAAACCTCAGACATGACAGTTATCAATGTCACTAATTCTTGCCCTGGTTTAAAGACATTTTTTTGTCCTTTAAGACACTTGTATTAAGCCAAACAAAAAACAAAAAAAACCAAAAAAAACCCCAAACCCCAACACTTTGGAAAACCTACTCGTTGAATGAGTACATTGTTCTGTGCGAAAAGAAATGTTCAACTCCTACAAAACTGGTGAAGTTTGGCACAGACTTCAGTGGAGCCACCATTTCAGTCACCATTTTGAGCAACTTAGTTATTGGGCAACATGGGTATCTTTGGAGACCAGCATTTTTAGAACTGCTTTATCAGCTGTTGTTGCAACTCTGGATCATGAACAACCATTCAACCTGAACCACGAATGTCCAGCATTACTCAAACATTACACGTCTTGTATTTTTAACAATGTGTTAGTCAACACATTTCTAATATTTCCCAGCCCAATCAAGCCCTAACTGTAAAAATATGTTGCCAATAAAGAATTGGACTGTGTTTAAACTACCAGGACCTTAGACATGAAAGTTGTTGGATATTATTTCATGTGTGCAAGAAAACCTGTCTAAGAACAACGACCATGAAAAGCCAAGCAGTCAGGAGACTGCTTTATTGCACTTACAGTGCCATATAATAATACAGTAGAGAAACACAAACTAGGCTTGGGGTTTTGTTTACTCATAGGTAAGTTCTCGTGAAAATACAGGAAGAGTGAGAATTAATTGTCTTATCAACTGTCTGAACAAGTCACAGCAATCCTGGAAGAAACCTTTGTAATGTTCAGCTACACGTGCCACTCATTTTTCTGCTCACTAATGGTAAACTAATAGTCAACTCATCTCTGCGGTAAGTGTGGAGTGAAGCGGGGAGGAATTCACCCCTTGGTCTGCTAAATTTACACTTTGTAAAACGTAAACGTTTCTTATACAAGGAATTTACGTGGCTCTGAAACACGGTCCAATTTCTCACTGATGTGGTAGGGGATGCAGACATTGTTGGCCTGATTTGACAGAAATCTTTGAAAACGGGCCATAAAATAGCTGAGGAAACCCAAGAGGCACCCACACGTTTGGATGCAGATTACAAGACAGCTCTGCTGCTCAGCCACAATCAGCTCCCTGCTTTCAAAAGACGTGGTATCACTTTCACATTTTTTTTGCTTTCCTAATGGGAATGTGTCAGAGCTGAAATAAATAAATAACCAGGGCCCATGTCCAGGGAGCCTCGACGTCTTTCCCACCACGGGAGGGCTGGGAGGCCCCTGCGCTTCCTCCCCTGGCTGTGACATGCCCGGCAAATATTTCCACCACCCACACTTGATTCATTCTTAACTCTCCTCACCCACTCATCATTACAGCTGTGCAAAGCATCCATTACAAACCCTGGAGCCATCCAAAACCTACCTTTATAACTTGGTTATGTGCTCCACATGCAGCAGGGATTAGTTGGACTTCTGGTGGATTGGCTTTTGAGACAATCGACCCCCAGTTTCATGCAAATTTGGGCCCGGGTTAAGGTGAATGATTTATGGGCTGCATATTTTGAAAATCACTGAGAGAGTTTCACATCACTTCATCACACTTCACTGCATAGATCTCTGTCATATTTATGGAAATCAAACAATATATGTATACAGAACACTGCAAAAGGGAATAACAATAGTGATCAGATCCCAAATGTGCTCTGTGCATTGCAAACAGTTCCTGGTCTGAAGGACTTGGGGGGGAAAAAAAATAATAAATTAAAAAAAAAGCTCTTTTTAAATGTCTAACACTTTATTGCTTCAAAGTGTAACTAACTCATAAATTTTTTATGACATTCCTTCGTTTAGCACGAAGGCATGTGTTTCAATTAGATAGGAACTTGTGCAAGGAGTTGCTGTAATGATGCTCTCAGGCAGGAAGTAGAGGGAAACCTAGACCCCAAAATTCAGATTGAAAGCCAGATTTTCTGTAGTCAAAATGGAGGATTTTTTTGGTTGGTGATAAAAGTTTGAATTTGCAAAATTTGGATTTGGATCCTCACCAGGATTTTGGGCAGCTCAGTCAGCAAAATTAAGCAGTGTATAGCTAAAAGGAGACTAGATTATGCCAACCCTGCTGAGTGACATCCTGCTCAGTCAGTTTTCAGAACTGTGGGGCAATTTGCTTTAAAATCACTGACCAAAATTATAGATAAAGAAAGTGTTTTAAAGAAGCAATTCAAAGGACAGGATTCAATATAAGAGGCTCTGTGGCTTCCTAGTCAGACAGTATCGAACAAACTAATTTCACATTTTAATTTTTAAAGGCACCCAGACCACTTAAGGCAGAAATACCAAATATGTCGCTTAACATTTTCAATCGTTACAAAAGAACTTCCCTCATTTCTGTTGGTAGAGTGACAACTTTTTATCTGCAAAACAATCCTTTTCTATCATGAGTGATTCCATGCAGAAGATTATAAACCCCTCACCAGATCCTGACTGTGGAACACTCCTTCCTGCTGATACCAAAATATTAATGTAAGTGAGAGCCAGAGGGATATTTTGTAAATGTGTGGTGAATGTTGTTTTTTCATCAGGTGACTCCAGTTATTTTTTAAAGTCCTGTGATGCACCCATTTATCAAAATGCCTTCAAGAACAAGCAGGGAAAAGGTCTGAAAAGTTTGTACAACTGGCTTGAGGTGGAGTTACATTGGACTTAAAGTGTTATTAAGAGGCGTGAGATTCAGCTCGGCAGAGCAGTGTGAGCAGCAGTGTCTGAACTCGTCCCCATGGCACAAGGCACTGTTGGGTGTAAATTCTCCCAGATATCTGAGAGAGGTGAGATAAACCACAGTCTACAGGTATCTGGTTTCTTCCCATTATCTACACAGGGAATGTGAGTGACCAGTTGATGTGTGGCTCAAAGTGTATCCACCTCCACGTTAGGTGAGGAGAGCTCTGTTCATGGTGCTTGCTGAGTGCCCTGCACAAAGCAAAATTTGGTGGATGAGAGAGAGACAAGGACAAACATTCAGCACTGCAGAGGTCAGTGCTTTATCCTGTTCTGCTGAAGGCAGAACTCTCCCTTCTGTCAAGAATTATTAAATAAAAACAGTATGTAAAATTCACCATGGAAACATTTTAACGGTAGATGACAAGATTATCAGCGGTTTGAGTCACAAAAATAACACATGAATTGCAACATCAGAACCCCAAAGTGTCTTAGTAACAGCCCTTAATCACCACCTCCACCGTGTCCATTTGTTACTCGCACTTGCCTTTCTCTCAGGGCCTGGTTTTGAGAAGTGCTGAGCATCCTCATCTCGCATCGACATCAACACCTTGGAGACTCGTTTGGGGGGGGAGACAAAACATGGCACGTGATGCTTTGTATCACACAGGTTTGGATGGCTGTGAGTCAAGGAAACAACTGCTTTAAAATGAATGATGTGAGACTAGAAAAGTGATAACATAATGCCTGATCTCAGAGCAAAAACCCAGCCCCTCTGAATTCGTTCCAGGAACAGTAAAGAGCGGTGCCACTAACAGCGGCTGTGCTGAGGAGCCTATTGGCATTTCCACCGTATAATCTTAATTCTTGGGGTTGGTATCTGTCATTTCAACTCATGCTGAGTTGTAACTTGGTGTGGGGAAAAAAAAATTAAATTGCTGAAATTACAGGATTTCTCTCTCCCCTCTCTCTTCATCACAACAAAATAAAATCAAATTTACATTTTATGAACTATTTGCCAACCCTCGCACCACAAACACCTTCCTTTTAAATAGCAAAAAGGAAGACAAATAAGATAAACAAGTTCAATACTTACAAGATTTGCTCTAACATAGACAGTCTTTCCATAAGTTTGGGGTTTTTTTGCTAAAAAATGAGAAATACATTACAGGCCATATTTAATAATATGAACAAAAAAATGCAGGCAATTAGTAACAAATACTCCAGTGAATGTATCTGCTCCGAAAAGAGGTGTCATAAAAAATGTTAGAACTGAGATTTACAACCACTGAAGTCAGCAGCAGCATTTCCATTGCCTCCAGCTGGAGGAGGACTTGGTTCCTAGGAAGTTCACTTCAAAGATGATTATCTTTTTATCAGCAAGCCTAGGAGCAAGGGCTCCATGGCCTTCTAGGTGAATGCTAAAGGGAATAAAGAGCCATAAATCCCTGTTTCTGCAATGATAAGGACTCTGGCCCCAGTTGAAATATAAAGAAGTAAAGTACAGTTATATGAGTTTAAAAATCCTACCAAAAAATCTCTGAGTAATCACATCTGCAGTCCTACCACAGGTAAATCTTCCCAGGCTCTCATTACCACTGTGACTTGAATAAGCAGTCTGGGGCCTGTTTCAGTGTTTGTTATCGGATTGTTCAAATATTTCACTTGCATTTACTAACTAAAGGAGGTCTCAGACTCTTCGCTTCAGCTGTATACAGAATCTACCAAATTCTCTGTTCACAGTCTACAAGTAGAGACTGAATTATCTGGGAGTTTTCAAATATTTTTGTTCAGACTGTGACTTTCAATTAACATAAAAATAGGCTTGTGAGGGTTTCCTTAAGTTGACTCAGTTTTGGCCTAAAAAAATAACCAGTCTTTCAGAATTCCCTAATGGTTAAAGGCAGTGGCAAGGTATTCTGGTCACGCTTTTCAAGAATACAGGCAAGCAAATTTCTGGATTCCGCTTTCTCTCTTGTCTGTTTATGCCAGTTTTTGTTACTTGAGATGATTACAATTGTGTACAGCTTCGAATGGGACTGAACACACAGTTGCCCACTTTTGAACCACCGCTAAATCACATTTCCTGTCTCCTGTAATGGGAGAAGGATTCCTTGCTCGTGTTCCCCGGGTCTTTCCAGCAAACCTTGGGACTGAAATCCCTCTCTCCAAGCCTCTCCCGGAGCTGTGCACCACAGATCCTGTACACTGCCCACCTTCCTCCCAGTCTGCTTCCCAGCTCCGTCTCTGCTGCTCAATCTCCTCTTGTCTCTTTTCCACATGCATCCCTGCCCAAAACAAACTCCACAAGGCTCCCCACCCAGATCTTTTAAATTCCTGGGCAACCTTACATATGCCTTTGTTTTGGGCAGAAACATGTGCTGAACTGTCTCCTCCAGCTCCGAAGAGAAGGGCGGTGGTTAAGCCTTCCATTTTCAACAAGGCTTAACCCAGCCTATAACAAAACCCTCAGCAAAGGTGTAACCATTTCACAACCCCGTGAGTTTGTGTTTGTGTGTGTGTGTGTGTATGGTATGTGGAAAGGAATTTGCAGATAAATGGCCATCTTTCCCCAAATTTCCAGCTGGAGAGGAGCAACGGTCAGGACCAGGACTCAGGCAAGCTCAGTTCGTTTGAGAGCCATGTGTAGGAAAAATGTTTAATTCTTAGCATTTTTTTTCTGCTTCTGTTGGGAGTAGGGATGCTGGTGCCCTTAGACATCAGTGGACCAGACAGATGTACAGGCTTTTCAGCTCTGAGCTGACCTGATTTGAGCACCAGTTTGGGAGCCAGGGAGGCCACACGTGGTAGAAGTTTGATCAGTCAATGAGTGCTTTAGGTTGGACCTCATCCAACTCACAAGCCAAACTGTGTTAGCAAACCTCTGCCTTCCTGAGGCTGTGGGATTCAGGATGGTTGAATCACCCCTGGGGGGTGCTTTGCCACAAATCCCTCAGTAATCCACAAAGCACTGCTTACAGAACTTGTGCCTGTCACATCCGTCAATCCCAAATAATTCTAACGCGGATGGTTTCCACAAGGCAGTGTTTTGTACCCTGAGAGGACTCATCCATAGGATGCTCAGTTTTCACCTGGCAGCAGGAGGAGTTCTCCAAAGCTGTGTAGTGGCCACTGGCAGTGGAATGGGCAGGAGGGTGTTCCACAACTTGGCATCTTCTTAAAGACAGCATTTGTTGTGAAGGTGGGTTATCACACATGGTCAGCCTTAATCCCTTCTAAATGAAGGCTCTGTTTATAGCATATGAAGGTCAGGACTGTAAATCCTGGAACAAATCACCAGACATAATGAAAAGGAATAATGCCAATTATATTTTCCAGTCGTTTTTTAGTACTTGAAACGTGGTCTCTGTGCTCCTTGGACTTCTCACAGGTAAGCACAGATGGTATCTTTGTGAGCTCATAGTAACCTGCTTATTACAGTTCCTTTGTTTTTACCACTAGCTTGAAATACATACCAGTATTAAGCATTGTATATGGCATAACAAACGAGGTAATTCTTTCAGTTTTTTAGTGATATGTTCAACAGAGCTTTAGAAGTATTTCCAGAGAAATTTCCAACCTTTATTTACCCTTTATAGATAATTTCACTTTGCTTTTCTCGTGCTCTTTCTGTGGTCGGTTCCTAGCAGTCATTCCCAGTTCACTGATGGGAATTTTACAGGAGTGGAGGGTTTTCTCTACATGTCCCAGAAAATTTCGAAAACCGGAGCGTCTTTAATCTTTACCACATAACTTTGCAACAGAAAATTGATCCTGAGATACAAAGTACTTCCATCAAGTAGAGACAACAAAAAATAACGTGGTACAGAAGTAGCACATGCTCTAATTGTTTATAGCAAATTATATGCAAACCTTCCTCTTAAAGAGGTAATGTCCTTATAATAAATTGAATACTTGAACTGCCATCTCTTTTTTAAACAACTGAGTTTTAAAAATATTCAAAAGTTTAATGACAAGAAAAAGAAAAAAAAAAGAAAGCTGTGGCTTTAGTACAGTGAACTGGACTATATGTGTTCTATCAGTACAGCCAATTATTGTAGTTAAGCCAGCAGTGCTTAACTAGCAGAAATTGTGCACAGTTAAATTGTTGGCTGTGTGACAGAACATGCATAAAGCACAGTAAATAGTAATGCTATGTGCAGAAATGTTTAATTCTTTCAATTACAGAGGTTTATCAAGCCCAGTCTATAATCTTGGGCTGGAAAAATGATAAAGAAACTTTGCAGGTAGAGAACGTTTTCCTGACAGGATCCCAAGTCATATTAATAAATTGGGATCTTTTTTTTTTTTTTTACTTTCCACTGTAGGTGTAGGGGAAAAACAATAGAGAGTTGTTTTTTTCCCCTCATTATTTGGTGGTCCTTCTTTGAAACTTTCCAAACCAGAGCCATTTCTCACATCTGGTTGGAACACAGATCTTTAAGACATTCAAGTAATTCAAATCAGATGTAAAAATCTAAGCTACACTGTATGAAATTCAAGAACAATATAGTTACAGGGTTAGAAAAGTCTGCAATATGGCACCTCTTTTAATCAATAACAGCCTCAGTTTCAGTTTGTCTGTAAATACAAGACTATAATTAAGAATGATCTACTGCATTAATTATTCCAATACCCAGCACAGCGAGTTACCAGATTAGTGACACTTTGCATTTATAATATTATTAACAATTTGTTTTCCCCGTGCTCTAGATGAAGTCCAACAGCAACGTGGTCTGAATCAGATTATAGTTCCAATGGAAAATATTGAAGATCACTAATATCAATAAGCACTTCCTTATCTCTGCCATTTGGAACTGCCTGTATTGACTTTCGTCGCATTCCAGCAGTTCTGCCCGTACCCGAACGCCCAGTCGTTAATTTCCATTAACTAAGTCACCACTACGCAATAATTTAAATTATTTCCAATAGATGTCCAATTAATGCCTGTTATCTGCATTTAATTCCCATTGATTCCCAAAAGCTACCGTCGGAGCTTAATTGCTGCCATAAGAAAAGCAGCTTCCCACAGGTGTCATCGGGGCTGATTTCCCTCCGACTGCCAAGCGGTAGGGAGCAGTGCTACACCAGAGCGGGATGCAAATCAATGGCTAAAAATCCCAACAGCTGCAGCTGGGGTTGACCAGAAAACAGTATTTACCTCATCAACAAAGCCGTGCTCTTCTAGGGTACCATTTCAGCCGGCCAGGAAATGTTTTAGAGGTTTTCTTACACTTAGCACGTGAAAATAAAAGTGAGCTACAGCAGGATGTTGAAAATAACAGAGCAGCATGTTCCCCTTCGGTAAAAAAATGTCATCTGATAAAATGAAGTTCTAGATCACGAGAACAAAACTTGCTTAATCCTTTTTTTTTGATCCTTATTGTAATTCTGGCTCGCCAAAAGAAAAAAAATATCCAAACCCGTATCTGCAGGGCTGTTTCAGGTTTTTTTTGGATCCTGTTGGTTCTCAGCAACACTTCAAACTCCTTGAGATTATATCACCATTTAACATATCGTTTGGAATTTTACATACAAGTCACTTACATTTTGACTCTCAGAAACTGCCAATTCATGAAAACAAAACATCTGCCTAACAGTGATGAGCTTGACTGATGTTCCTTTTGAAGAGAAAAGCGAAAGAATCGTCTTGCTGAAAATGAAACGTTACTGCATTTCAAAAAACGACATTTTCAATTTTGCGTTGCAAAATATTTTCCCCCTCTTTTTCCATACTATTTCAAGTTGACATCTAAATTAAGCATTTTGCTTTTATTCAAACAAATCACTTGATTGACCAACAATTATTGTATTCATAATCATGCTTTGTAATAGCTTTCTGGATTGTTTTATTGCTTTCATTAGGAGTGGAAATAAAACTCAACCATAAGACATTTCCTGAGAAGGAAAAATCTGGATCTCACGGGGCTTTGGTTAGAGCATTTTTTCATTAGCTTCACTTTCTGAAGATGTTCAAGGCATTATCCAAAAAGTCCCTCCGAGCTAGTCCTGGACAAAAGTTGCCACACATTGTAGTATGGTCAAACCTCATGTCCATTATGAAATGACAGCAGGATATGGCTTTTCCTAGAGTTTTATTACAGCCTGCTGTTCTTTAACAGCTCTGCATTCACACAGCAAATGTTCATTATCTACATTTGGGGCTGGAGAGGCATAAATTACCATTACACCAAAGACTCCCAAAATCCTGCAGAGGACTGATGCTGTCAAGGGCTGATGTAAGGAACAGAACAAAGGAAACCATTTGCAGGGCACAAAAAAAACCCCAAGAATTTTATTGGGTTTAGAGAACTTATCTCCAGAAACCTTATCTATTAACTTTTTACACAGACACAGGCATCAGTGGTGATAGATATTATCTGCACTTCCTTTGGATTGCTTCCCTAGAATGCCAATTCCCTCCGCCTGGTCAGGCCTGGCCTTTCCAAAAGGCCGCTCAAATTCCAGCCCCGGAAGGCAGGGGGAGGGTGATTCCTGGGATATCAGTGTTCACACCTCTCTATTCTCCCAAATATTCCCAAGCAGGGGGTCTGACAAACTCAGAACAGAGATGTTCGCCATTTCATCCTAGGATCTCTCTAAAAGAAGGGAACAGAGGCACTTCCCAGCAGTGGCATTCAAACCATCATCATCATGGCTAGGCTTCGCGAACGAAGATTTGGGAAGGGCTCTACCCATTTTTCATGCAAGCGCGTTGGTGGCTAAAAAGGCCAATACGAGAAAGGCAAGTCCGGTTGCAAAAGACACAGCAGAAAGACTCCTTAGATGGTATATTCTGCAAGGTTCGATTCTTTCTGCGTTGTCTTTTCTCCTCAAGAGTGATCCTGCGTGCCTTCTCAAAAGCATCAGCAGCGTTATAAATGGTCTGTCTCCAGGCCTCCCGATTAGAGGCCAGAGTAGACCAGTTATGGTGATCAATATGCCCGAGGCTGAGTTGTTGCTTCAGGGAGTCCTTGTATCTTTTCTTTGGAGCTCCTCTCTTGCGGCAGCCAGTGGCAAGTTCACCATAGAGCAGGATCTTAGGGAGGCGGTGGTCCTTCATCCTAGAGATGTGCCCTGCCCAACGCAGTTGCGTTCTCAGTAGCATGGCCTCAATACTCGTAATTGCTGCCTGTTCGAGAACAGATGTATTGGTCACATAGTCTGACCAATGGATGTTAAGGATTGTACGGAGGCAGCGTTGATGGAAGCGTTCTAGGAGACGCAGGTGGTGGCGGTAGATGACCCATGATTCGGAACCATATAAAAGAGTAGACAGCACTATGGCTCTGTAAACACTGATCTTGGTGCTTTTCTTCAAGTGTTTATTACGCCAAACTCGTTTATGGAGTTTTCCAAAAGCACTGTATGCCTTCGCTAACCTATTGTCTATCTCCCCATCAATCTTACCATCTGAGGAGATGAGGCTGCCTAGGTAATTAAACTGTTGGACTGAATTGAGTTCTGACTGGCCGATGGTGATGTGGGGACGGTGGGGGACTTCCTGAGGTGCAGGCTGATGGAGAACTTCTGTCTTCTTTAAGCTGACTTCCAGCCCAAAGAGCTCAGCAGCCTCTGCAAAGCAGGATGTTAAACGCTGCAGAGCTGCTTCTGTGTGGGCAACAAGGGCGGCGTCATCAGCATAGAGCAGCTCCCGGACAAGATGGTTTAGGGTCTTAGTATGGGCCTTCAGTCGCCTTAGGCTGAATAGGCTTCCATCAGTACGATATCGAATGTAGATACCGTCCTGATCATCGAGGTCTGCCGAGGCCCTTTGAAGCATCATACTGAAAAAGACTGTGAATAGGGTAGGAGCGAGAACGCAGCCTTGTTTCACACCATTCTTTATTAGAAAGGGCTCAGAAAGTGTGTTGCCATATCTGACTTGGCCGTGCTGATCCTCATGAAGTGAGATGATCATTTTAAGGAACTTGGGGGGACAACCTAAACGTTCCAAAATCTGCCAAAGACCTTTTCTGCTCACAGTATCGAAAGCCTTGGTGAGGTCGACAAAGGTTACATAGAGACCTTTGTTCTGTTCCCTACACTTCTCTTGCAGTTGTCTGAGAACAAATATCATGTCTGTGGTGCTCCTGTTGGCTCTGAAGCCACACTGACTTTCAGGTAGAATTTCTTCTGCTATAGCGGGTATTAGTCTGTTCAGGAGTATTCTTGCCAAGATTTTGCCAGCAATGGAGAGCAGAGTAATACCACGGTAATTTGAACAGTCTGATTTAGTACCTTTCTTCTTATACAAGGTGATGATGACTGCATCACGAAGGTCTGAAGGTAGTTCGCCTAGTTCCCAACAGCGCACCACAAGCTCATGAAATTTAGCATGGAGTGCAAGGCCCCCATGTTTCCAGACTTCAGGTGGGATTCCATCAACCCCAGCTGCCTTGCCGATTTTCACCTGCTGTATGGCCTTGAGGGTTTCTCCTAGAGTGGGGGCAGTATCCAATTCGTATTTCACTGGTTGTTGTGTGATGGACTGAATTGCTGAGTCTTGTACTACACGGTTGGTACTGAAAAGAGTCTGAAAGTGTTCAGACCATCTATTCAGAATGGAGGTTTGATCTGTCAGAAGCGTTTGACCATCTGCACTGAGTAGTGGGCTTTGGACTTGGTATGTAGGCCCGTATGCTGTTTTCAGGGCCTCATAGAATCCTTTGTGATCCCCTGTATCTGCACATAGTTGAGTTTTTGCAGCTAGAGCACATAGTTGAGTTTTTGCAGCTAGAGCACATAGTTGAGTTTTTGCGGCATTCAAACCAAGCACATGTTGAAACTATGCAATCGATATTTCATGTAAATCCTACGTAATAATCAGAGAACATCAAGCAAGTAAGGATGTATTTATTTCTAGTTCTTCTAGGACCTTTCTTGGGTTCTGGTTGGGTGGGTTTTTTTGGTGTGGAATAGAGGTAGTCTCACCCCATAGCCATGTTTCAACCCAGATTTCTCAATGGAAATCTCTTCACATTCTTGAATCCAGACCTGCTTCCTTGTAGGACTAAGTGTGGGGAAGAGCATATAACAGAGATGCAGAACAAAATGAAAACAAAATATGATGGATATTTAACTCCAAATTTATGATGATATAACATGAATAGCATCTCCAACTAGTGTTAGCACCCCTTGAGCCCATTTTCCTGATAATTTACCTCTGTAATCACAGACTATGACCAATGTTTTGTTACACAGCACCAGATAAGGGAGTACACGTTTTTCTCTTAATTCTCTTTTCAGAGTTTCTCAGGTCTTCTGGATATTCAGGGGACATTTTGCCCTGCAACCCTCCGGAGGTTTTAACCTCAACAATTTTACCGTTATAAAATCTGCAGTTTTCCAGGCTCTGCAAGCTGGAAGCAAAGACTGAGGATTAGTTTAGTGCTGTGTCTGGCTCAGGAGCAGTTGCCGGTTCTTGCCACAGCTTCTGCTGTTTTCCTTTCACATTCAAATTACCCTGGAAGAGCCCTGCCCAGCGGGGCAGGTGCTTTCAGGAGATAAGGAGCCGCGTGAAAAGTTTGGGAACTTATCCCACTGTACAATAAACTTGACATCTAATCTACCACTTGGGTTTGTAACACACCCAGTAGAGTTAAACTAATCAACCTCTTCAGTCCCTGCATCCCTCCCAACACTCCCAACAGCCCCAGTTTCCTGTAGCTAAGGATGCTCCATCTACATGTTGTTTTTTTCAGTTTTGCACATGAAGACTTTCACTCAAGCCCTGGACAATAAACTCGGGTGACAGTGGCACGGAGGATTCCTTTCCCAGCTGGATTCCTCCAGCAAGGGAGCTCCTGGTACCGCTCTGGCAGGGATTGGGTCATACACGTGGCATCTCAGCACTGAGCTTTGTCAAACCTCAGGTGCCTTTGGACATGTGCAGGGCTTAAAAACTCGGATACTTCAAAGCTGGGGGGGGAAGGTCATATGATGTTTTAGTCCCTCTGGAGGTAGGCAGTAGTTGAGTAAAGGTTTTCAGGATTTAGTTTAACTTTACAGGAATAGTACTTGAATTTGACTTCTGCACCAATTTATGTCCCTAAAATCTGTTTTCTAACCTAGCCCTTAGTGACTAAGAATGAGTGGCAGAGATTAAAATAACCACCTTTGATAATTCTCTAAATTCCCAAATTAAAAGCACTCCTCTGAGATACATAATTGCTTTGCCTGTTTCACATAGACCAGAAAATCAGGACCAAAGTCCAAGCAAAAAATGACATATCAAAACACCAGCCGAAACAGAAGGTTCCAGCTGTTTCAAATGCCACTAAACCACAACGATTATTGCTAACATAAATAAAGCAAAATCTTAATCCAGTTTTATCAAGGAGTTACTAACCATATATCTCTGCTTTCCAGTAGTTTTATGAGAATTTCTTTTCATAAGCAAGGAGAAGGATGGTATATTGGGGACCACTTTCTCTTGTACTGTTAAAAAAAAAACCCAAACAGCTCCAAATGCATCCTGCAAACGACTGGACTTGGTCAATTCACAGCAAGTAGAAAAAAAAAAGCTGTCAAACCAGCATCTAAATTATGTCCTTGCTAAGTGGCTTGACTTGTGGTGGGTTTTTTTTATTGGACAGTGTCACTTCCTTGTGACCACCACAAATGATAACAGTTGCAAGAGCTTTACGGTTGCTAAACCAAAGGAATGGCAGGAATTTTTGAAAAATCTTTACAGCTTCAGCTCAGGCTGACATTTTGTACTTTAAAAGCAATCTTTGAGCAACTAAATAGGTGACAGAGCACTCCAGAAGCTGGCAAGACAAAGGAAAAAAAATAAAAACAACCAAAGCTTGGAAATGCCAAGCCATTGCTACACTCCATGATTGTGGTGAAGGGTTTGGGTTGTTTCATTTGCAGACTCGTGGCTCCCTTCATTCCAGTAACAAAAATGCCAATAGCATTTCTAAATTAAACCCAGCATCTTGTGCCTTCTATTTAGGGCAGCTTTTTCTCTGCCCCACCACATCTCCAAGCACAATGCCAGTTCTCTCATACCATCTGTGTAAACTTCCCTCCACCATTTCCAGAAGTGCCTTTTTTTCCACTGCTGGGATCCTCCACTCAAGGAGAAAATTTTCAAGATGAGTTCAGTGAGTAATTTTTTTTCACACAGATTTCCCCTTTCTTTTTTTCTCAATTCCCACCATCATGATACTCTCCCAAATGTTCTCTGGGAACCCTAATCCCAGTTCTTTACAATACACTGTGTGGGGGAGAGGAAGAGCACTGAAGTTTGATATTTTTTTAAGTGTTAATGCAATTCCTTAGCATTCCAGAAGACTCATTACTTGTGACTAAAGGAAGATATTTTTAAGGACACCAAGGACAGTGCCTGCAGCAGGACATGGCACAGGGAAACCTGAGATATCTGGAAATTAATTTACTTTCATTGGACCCATGGAGCCACAAAAGCAGGACTGTTTCCACCCAGCAGTGGATAAAAATGTTCTGCTTTTGGGGATCCAGTGTTGCATCTCTCCATGGCAGTTAATTAATGGTGTTTTGAATCATGGTAATTTTCACCAGGACTTGAGCTTCTACACCTTTGAGGAGATTTTAATCTCTTGCCTCTAGTTGTTTATTCTGGCATTTCCCTGTAAAGTTTGTGCCACTCCAGCAGCTACCAGGAACTCCTGGGAACTGGCACAGGGGTAAAATTGGTAGGATGCAAAGAGTTGAAAATACAAACATTATTTTTTCGCTGGACTTGCAGAGGGATTTAGGATTACATGTTTCTACTCGAGGAGGGAGGATGACAGAGCACTGGCACAGGGTGCCCAGAGAGGTTGTGGAGTCTTCATCCTTGGAGTTACTCACAAGCTGTCTGGGCAACCTGCTCTAGATGACCCTGCATGAGCAGAGAGGTTGGACAAAATGACCTCCAGAGAGGTCCCTTCCAGCCTCCTCCTTTCTGTGAATCTGTGAGAAAACACAAGTTGAACTATTTATTAGAAAGGGTCAAAGAGATTCAGGACTCTGGAGCGAGAGGACTTGCCACTGGAAGTTCCAGATGTAAAACTCAAGTCCCTGTATGCTCAGGCAGTGACAGATGGGGTACTTTAGGTACCAGAGTGATGAGCACAACAGGACTGAGTTGAAATGAAGCAAAAGCAGAGCTTACAACAGCTCTGCCACCACTTGTCCAAAATAAAACTGTACCTTTGGGCTCCCATGCTAGTTCTTCTTTCCCCTAATATAAGCTGCCTGGGAGATACGCAGTTACAGTGCATGAACCATCTGGGTGAACAGTTGGAACACACTCTCTCTCTTTCTCCTCTGTAAAATACAGTCTCTTGTCCTTAGTTAATAAATGTATTTCCCTGTTTTCCCATTTCAACCAGTCTGCACGTTTATGTTTGAAAGATAAAGTGGTTTTCAGAGAAAAATATCTCGAAATAATTGTTCTGCAAATGATATTGTTCTTTAATATGAACACAACGATTGAGCTTGTGTTCATAAACTCGCTGCTACCAATATAAATAATTACAAAACCATAAAGAATAATAAATGCACACAATAACCAAGAGTCAAAACCCACCACTACTAAATAGCACTTCATAACTGTGGCTCTGAATTATTACTGCCTCACCAACACAGCCACAACCTCTGACTTCATAAAATCCTCCCCTCTACAAATTAAATGAATTGGATAATTAAGAAAGCCTATGTTTAGTCCACAGAGTGAAACCACCATCACTATAGCATGAGATGAGCCCACATTTTAAAAAAATGGGAACATTCCCGTTCCCTGGAATGGAAACGCATGATCCATACCTCCTTGCTCTCTATCCACTTTGAAGCTGTGTGCATTGGGAATGTAGGAGCTGGGCAGGTTCTTGGCTCTCCTCAACAGCCCCAGATGCTCTGCCAACAATGTTAGACCTCAATTAGGAAATCTCCAGGGCTGGGGCTTGGTCTCTTTACCTGTCTGCAAGGCTCTTCTCTGCTAAAAACAAAGAGAAAATTACAGATTAACAGCAGGAGGCTCAGCTGGAAAACAGATAAATCCATGGCACGTGGACATGCAGGTCTTGCAGCAGGACTAGGACAGAGCTTGTTACAGAGGGAGGCTACCATGGCAATGGCTGTTCCCAACAGTTCCTCACTGCAGCACCTCCTGCTGCCTTGGGAAAGGAGGGAAAGGGCAGGAATGCAGTTGAAATAATGGGGGATGTGATAAAGCTCACAGCACGTACTGCTCCCACTCCCCATTTTTGCTGTGTGTGAGTGTTTGTAGCCCCGTGGAGTCTGAGGAGCTCTCACACAGCCCTGTGGCTGGGCAGGCTGCACGTAAGGTACCATCCTAGTAGAACAGAGGGGAAAGGGAGCGGGAGAGAGGACATTCCTTCTGCCTTCCACTCTTCCAAGCCTTCCACCACCTTTCTGTTGTCAACTTCCCTTTTTTTCTGCCCAGGTTGTCCCTGATTTTCATGCCCTGCCAGTCAGCAGTGGTCTGGGGGCCCAAGAATTGCCATCAGCTGCCAGTTCCTTGTCACTCCCATCGCTGCAGCCGAAGACAGATCCCTGCCTCTGTGTTTACTTCCCACATGCCAGGAGATATCTGTTATAACTCCTAAAATATGTTGGCTGTGCAGCGTTGCCTGATTACCTTAGCTCTATAAATAGGACAAAAACACACCTAGGGAGATGATGTAAGAGAATGAGGCGTCTCTGCTTCGTTCTGAACAGCATCTCCAGAGCAGCTGCTGACACTTGGCTAGTTGCGTTTTACTTGCACCACTTCAGCGTTTGCCAACAAGATTTTTTTTTTTGCCCTGCATGCAGATGGCCAGGTGTTATTATCACTCCACTCACGTGCCTGAGCCCAGTCCCAGTCCTGCTCCTGGCGAAATTCAATCTTTGCTCATTTCTCGCCCCGTGCTCGTCGTTGTATCGTTTTTTAATTATTCCACGGTTAGCTGAAGCTCCTGCCACAAATCAATGATTTCCTTTCAATTCTTGTTAAAGATTTTCCGTGTTCCTAAATTTGCAGCACGTTGCTCTGAAGGCACTAACAGCACACTTTTCCCTCATTATCAAATCAGCGAGGAATGGGCTCAATGAAGCAAAAGACACAAACCCGGCTCCGAGGACCTTCAGGCTTAAGGACCTTTCTATCTGTTACAGACACACTGCAAATGATCTTTCGCCACCTTGAAAGCTGAAGTCTGGATCCTGCCTGGGTGTAAAGCACCACAGCTCCATTTTGGGACACAAGGAAGATGTCCTGATTTACACCAGCTAAGTATTTGGCACTTACTCTGCCTGTTCTCTAGATGAGAGCACAGCTGCCTGTGAAACTGCCCCTCAAAGAGGAATCAATGGAGTTTTCTATGATTATTTCTAAATGCAAGTTTTCCATACCTTTTGCAAGCAGCATATTGAGGTCTGTATGTAATTCTTCAGTGGGGACACTTGCATTGAGGATGTCTCTTTGTGCCTCCTTGTGCCATTGTGCTCAGCGTCTCATCTCTTGGCACCCCTATTTAACAAAGTTCTAATCATCGTCAGGTTCAATTTACAAGCCACTGGAAGATGGAAAATAGTCTTAAAAACCCCAAGGCTTCCTAACAGTGTTTGTTTTAAAAAGAGAAGATGAACAAATTACACAAAAGAGAGTGATCAACATACCTACCTGTTTTCTTAAGTGGCATGAGAGGCAAATCACTATTCAGTGAGTGAAGGAAAAGTCAAGCTGTAACACATTCTTTAAGGTAGTTTATCAGGGTGAGTGTGTGCTCAGCAAGATCTGTGAATTGCAC
This sequence comes from Neopelma chrysocephalum, assembly GCF_003984885.1. NCBI lineage: Eukaryota > Metazoa > Chordata > Aves > Passeriformes > Pipridae > Neopelma > Neopelma chrysocephalum. Next base: position 1,234,377 of record NW_020897771.1, on the reverse strand, counting down.
ACACCAGACCTCAAGCCCAGTTACAGCATCCTTTATGGTTTAAGCCCATGTGTGTCACATTAAACTTTTAATTTCTTTTCTCCAGTTACCCTTCTGTGAATTTGGGTCTAAATTTTCAGAAAATTGCACGCCCGGTTCCTACGATTATGCATGTAATCAATTAGTTATTTATGTGTACAACTGCTGTGACCAGGTATGCAAATCTCCGAGCAGCCTTTGCCATTTTCTCCATAATTTAGCCCTTTGTCATTCATACATCCACTCCTGTTCGAAACACCAAGTTCATGGAAATTTAGCTCATTTGAAACATATGTGTAGATCCATATGAACTTGCCCAAAAGCGTCACAAAGAGAAAGGATAACCTTGTTGTTAAGGCAGGAGAGCGCGAAATCTGGTTTCCATTCTGAGTTCTGCCACACATTTCCTGTGTAACCTTGGGCAAGTCATGAACTGTAACCCAGCTCAGTGTAGCTGACCTACATGCAAAGCAGACAGAGCCATCCTTACTTGGTGGGGTTATTGAGACGTCTCATTTGTTAGGACACATGAAAAAACATGGAAGCAAGTAAGTGGAAGGTGCTGGAGGAGTATAAGTTATCAATAATGGCATTATATATAGTCACAGTGACAAACGTGATAAATGATCTGTATTCAGTCGTAAAACAGCAAGTAAAGGGGCAAACGTGGCCACTGAGAACTGAGCAAAGAAAACAGCAAATTCAGGCAGGGAGATGAAAGAGAACCAAATGGTAACAGTGAGAATGAGCAGGCATGTGAGTAATTAACCTTTATCCTGCCATTTTTACTGTCCTGCTTGGTCTTGTCCCTTTACAAAGGGCCACAGTGTCAGGGGATATTTGAGAAGAACTGAGCTGGTTAATATGGCACTGACCACCCCACAGTCTGTCTGAGCACCATGAATTATTCTTCATTAATCAGGGTAATCCTGACAGGGATATTAATGCCAGGTATTGGCCAAAAGCTGGTGGAGAACATTGTGTTATTGAAGCAATTAATACAGCTGTGTTCAGTTATAGGGAAACATGCCCTCTTTGTTTCCTTATACACCAGAACAGAACCATGAAGTCAATTCTGTTGCTGCCATTTCTTTCCCCTTCTTGGATAAAACACAGTTAGGCTTGCACATCACTTCACTGAATGTTTGGGGTACAGCCTTCTGGGAGCCCTATAAATCATAACATATTCTGAGAGAATATATCTCCTTTTAAAAATTACCTAATTTTGTAGCTGACCTAGATATGGCACTCACACTGATATCATTTAGGAGTCTAGAGCAGACTGATTGCAGTATCTGGCCCAAATTTATGACTTCATACAGCAAAATGTTCAGTATCCTCAGATCCAACTGGGATGAAATATTACAACTTGGGCTCCATGTAGCAAATATCCATTTTGATCAACAAAAAAAATCTTCCCTCTTGAGAAACGAAACAAGGTTTTTGAAAATGTATTAAAGGTTGTATGTCTCTACTTCTGCACAGCAATTTGATGGGTCTTTGTTTGATGATCTGCCTTGGGAGGATTTGGAAATCAGGATTAAAAACAAACAAAGAAAATTCTGGTACATTATGTTTAAGGTTTCCTGAGCTTCAGGCAAGGGTTTGACAGTATTCCTTGAGACATGGCTGTAAAGAACATTGTCATCCTGCGAGTCTGGGGGCAGTGGAGCCTCCTCTTTCATTGCACTCATCTTCAGTGTTGCTCTTTTCCTTCAAGCCATTTCCTGCATGGAAAAACCACAGTGATTCCCACATGGAAATGAGAAGGCTGCAAGAGATGGTTGTGATGAGCCTCAGTGAGCTCCTGCAGTGCATCAACCTCCCGAGTCCCCTGGAATTAATCCCTGTTTGAATTGGAGCATATCTTTTGGAAAAAGATATCATCTTGATTTAAAATGTTCCAGTGAGGGAAAACACACCATGAACTTGGGGAAATTATTTCAATGGCTAATTAAACTCAATTAAAAATCTATGATGATCAGAAAGGAGCTTCACAGGGGTCCTTATCAGCTACAGAGGAGGAGCCCAGATTTAGTTTTTTACAGGCAAATTGCACCTGTGTGACGTCGCTTTTTCTGTTTTGTTAATCCCTGAATGCAATACGAAAACACACACTGTAAAAACCCGGCCAGCAGAATGATTAGAAGAGTTCCAGATCTTGTGAGGTGTTTAAACACAATCTGAAAAAATGGAGATAATTGGTATGTGCTGTGGGATAGTTCCACCACACTTTAGCTGGTCTCCACTGCTCCCTCTGAGCTGAAGCCAATGGAAAAAAACAGGCACTTCTGCAAGGTGATTCATTTGATCTTAGTTATACACCTACCCTGTGTTCAGAGGCATGAATCACATTCGTAGTATGTGTGGCAGTTAAGAAAATTTGGGCCGTGGCCCTGGCTCTGAGCAAGCTGGAAAAGGGGCAGATGGAACAGTTCTACCTGGTGGGAAATGATCCGCAGGACACAGGGTGGAGCTCCTGGGGAGATAATCCAGCACCCAGCACCTGCTAGCAAGGGATCTGCCTAGGTCCATGGGTTGGGTACTGCCTTCAGATCAAGCCTTCAGCTGGTGTTTCTCTCCAACCTGAATCCCTGGGGAACCTGCAGACCAGATTGGCTTGGCTGACCCATATGTCCAGCAAAGTCTTCTCTCTTTCCCCTTCAGCACAGCATCATAACCTGTTTCCCCCCCTATTTGCATTTTTTTTTGTAACTCCACAGGCTTTATAAGCAGCTGCCACTTTATAATTTGATCTTGAGGGGAAATTCTCCCAGCACTAATGGAGTCATTCTAGGAATGACATTCCTTAAACTGCAAGTTCCTTAAGGGAGATCTCCATCTTTCTCTCTGTGCTGTGCTCACCTACAGGCTCTATAGAGTTAATGACAGCAATGCAGAGTTACACAGGTGGAAACTTAAAACAAGAAGCTGGATGAGAAACACAGCTTTCATCAGTGTCTGGGGTCATCACTGGAATGCAAAGAGATCATTTCATTTATAGAAGACTCAGTAATTGTAGGAGGAATATTGTCTACCCCATTCTCCACTTTCCAAAGAAATTACCTAATAGTTTCCAATTGAGGCGGCTTTTCAAAGGATTTGGTTTTGATTCAGCCATCATTTCTGAATAAGGAGAAGTATTTTACACTTAAATTGTAATTTTCATTAGTTGCCTAATGCCAGTTGAAATTCACACCATTCCTCAACCAACATATGCTTCTTAAATTTTCACTTCCTTTGATACACAAATAATAGAATATGTGGATGAAAATAATAATCTGCTGTACCTCTAACCCAAGATCCAAATCGTTCCTTAAAAAACTGGATTTAATTTCTAGACAGGGAAGAGGAGGCAGAGGGAGCTTTAGGGCTTTGCCTGGGATCACAAAACAAGCCAGCAATTGACCTGGGAATAAAATCCAGGTGTACTGTTTAATTTCCATATGCCATCCTCTAACCAATACCTTACAATCCCAGTTCCTTCTCTCTACAGCTATATCTGATTTCTAGCAGTGTTGGGAAAGTGTTATTTTTGTGCAAGGTCCCATAGAAAGGCAAGTTCCTACCTGAGCCTGTCAAATTTTAAAATGCTTTGTTATTTTGCTTCTATGGATAAGAAAACACCTATTCCACCTGCCACTTCCCATCACAGAAATGATACTCTGATAAATCTCACATCTTCTGCCAAAAGATCGGGTCACTGAAAAGATGAAAAATGTGGTTTAGAATGGAAAAAAATGTTCAGCTATTTAATGACAAATGCAACCAAAGGGAGATTTTCTTCCTGAGTCCTCTGATGATGCTTTTAAAATATTATTTGTTAACTAGAGAGTGGCCTGTTGTTGTACATTTGCCAAGGTAGTACTCAGAGTACTTGTCTGACCTGAGTAGGAAGGGGCTATTTGAGGAGGGCAAGGCCCAGCTGCAAAGATGTGATGAAGGGGATGCCATTGAGGACAAGGAATGCCTGCAGAATCCAGAGAGATTCCTCCTTTTGTCTCCAGACAGATCACAAGGACCAGGATTCTTTCACACACAGAGAGAAACAACTGCTGGGTGCTTGAAGGAAGTTCAGCTGAGTCCCAGATGGTGTAAACGACAAATCTTTTGTTCATACAGAAGAATAATATGATGGTTGGGAATCCCACATATATCAATATCAAGATGTTGGGGTTTTTTTTTTTAATAATTAGGCCAAAGCTTTCTCTGGTTCTTCCCACAAAATACCTCAGAAACTCGCTGCAGATCCCAACTGTCAAGCAGCTGCCCTTTCTTTTTTTTTTTGTTCGTTCTAAAATACATCTATATTTTTCTCCCCCCTCCCAATTAGATAATCTTTATTTTTCATTCGCCTCAGGTCTAGCTGCATCACTTTGACCTCTCTGTGAGGCCTGGGTAAATCCTGAAGATGCTGGGCCACAATTCTTAAGAAGGAAACTTCAAGTTCTTTCCGCTTCACTTGCCCTTCACATGTCTGAGGCAGTTAACGTTGCTGCCCCATAGTCTGCGTGGCAGGAGCTGTGTGCTGGCTGTGGCACCCATTGTCTGCATTTTTCCTCTCGTTAGTCTCCTTGACCTTTCATTGTCTTACTCCTGCAGTGTCAGGTCAGACTTAGTGTAGGTCTCCCTTCACCAAGGACCCCTTTCCTTTCGTGGATCACTAAGCAGGACAATTGCTCTATCCATCTTTTCAGGGCCTATTGTCGAGCCCCCCCTGAGCTGAGAAAGGTTTGATTCACTGGGAAACCATTTTGGTCAAAGGGAAACCTGACTATGTGTCCTTTTAGGAACTCTGTCTTAATCACTGACTTTTTTATCTGGGATATGAAGAGGATTCAGGAGATCAAAAGGTTTGGGAGTACATGGGTTTGACCACATTTTTCCTGGAAATAATGGGAAACCTCCACTGAAAAATGAGCTCCGTTACAATGGGCAAACAAGAAGGAAAGCCACATAGTGTTCCCAGAGCATTCTGAATCATCAGACCTTCAATAGCTTCCATAGAGAAGGGAAAAAGTAAACAGAAAATGTAAATGGAATGTAATAATTAATGGACCTAAAGAAATGGACTCATTTGATTTGCGCATAATCACCGCCCTTAAAAAGAGAGATAAGTCAAAAGAAATGGGCAGAGCAGATGGAGAAGGCTGAAGACTGGAAGCTCAGTTTGGCTGGGTATGCAGTGGACGTGAGTGTGGTTACTCAGAATGAACAGCTTGTCTCACCTTTACAAAGTGATCCAACATCCCCACGTGTTTCCCAGGCCCCTGAAATGTCACCAAAGTCTTGCTGGAACACCACAGGGGAGTTGTGCTGGGTTTGGAGGCCCTGACTTTGTCACCAGGTGTACAGCCACAGTCCCTGAAGGTTCCTTCCTCTGTGGAAACCCTGACCATTACCAGCAATGTTAAGACCTTATATAAGACAATCATGACACTCCAGCTGTCCATACTTCCAAAGAAGTTCACCAGCAATACGCATTCCCATTCAGGCAATTTCTTGGAATAGAGATGTAGGTGCCTCTTAAGGTGCACGAATTTCAAAACATTTAGTTCAAGGACTTGTGGAAAAGCAGGAAGAATGAAAATGCCTGTTTTCCTGCAATCTGCCTGGAACCCTTTTACCTCCTGGTATGCCCAAAGGCTTTTTTAAATGAGCATTTCACTCTTCCTTCAACCACCCGTTACCTCTGCACAGAGTCAGCTCGAGCCTTTTCAAAATGCCAAGCTGAAAATTGCAGTGTAAGATGAAAGAGAGGAAAGGGACTGGTCTTAGGAAGGCAGGCAGGCAAGCAAAGGGAGGAACTTGGGCAGAAAGTCTTGGAGAGCTGGATTCATATTCCTGCTATCAATAAGATGAAAGAAAAAATGTAAGCAGAAGCCAGTGACTCAACTTTTCCCTTTGACCCAGGCAAAGTCAACAGGGAGCCAGGTTGTTTGCCTTTCTCCAGCGATCTACTTTTCCTAGGTATTATCTCAGCCTTTCCTTACTTTTTTTTTTTAATGTTTGACAGGAATAATTTAGGATTTTGCTCCAGAAAGTACCCCAATTTAGGCTGAAGTCTGCATTTAAACTTCAGTATATGCTGAGATCTTTGTCATTTGGTTACAGTGAGCACCTATGCACTAGTTTTTGGGTGAGGAGCTACTGCTGACTCCAGACCAGGTCAAACTTTCAGATTAAACATTTCTTCTCCAATAAGAAAATGAAGGGGGAAAAGCATTTAAAGAAAACCTATAAAACTCAGAATAAAAGAAAAGTCTTTTAGGCCATGAAGAGTAATAAGGGACAAGATCTACATCTCTGGTATTTCAGGTAAAGATAAGTGTAGAATTGAATGAGATGTGAACAGTTCCTGCTTTCTACAGTGAAAATGCTGAATCTTGGACGAAAAACAGACATAATCCTACTGATATTCACATCAAGTATGATGAGGAGAATTGTTTTTTTCTTTACTGGCACCTATTGCCACTGAAGGAATGAAAATATCTACAGTAACTTTGTGTCACCTTAATTTGCTGCTGCCATTTGACTTCCCAGTGTCAAATGATCACTTCAGGTCAGCAGTATCACTTTCTGCCAACATCACCAAATAGGAATGTCCAGGATATTAAATATGCTTGCATTTACATATAAGAGGAAGGGAAAAAGTGATACAAGCATTTCCTGTACAGTAGAAACACTTGAATATTGTTTCAGTTCAGCTGTGACTGGCTCCACAAAAAGTTCTGCTCCACCAATGTCTTTAGTCCTGATCCTAATGACACTAAGTACCAATCTTCTAATCATGAAGTCCCAAACATAAGAGGGAAAAGAATAACAGTGAATAAAAACACAGGTATATCTGCTGACCTGGTGGAATCAGCATAGCTGCAGCTTCAAATTCCCAAAGTCAGAGAGCAAGTTCTGTGGGATGTGTTTCAGCCACACCAGGGAAGCCCTTTGCATAATGGTTAAGATTATTTGGAAAACTGTTGAGTTTTTATACACTTAAAGCCTGCTAAAGAGAGCTTTGCTAAATAAGTCTAAGGATCTCACCACTGTCTTATGTGATTTTTAGTCAAAAACATCCCAGAGGAAATACTTCTAAGAGCGAACGAGGAATTGTTTCCCATTTCCCTGGTGACTAACATTTAAGGTTATTGAGGTTTTATTGTGGATCCCTCTTTGTCACCCATCACCAATGCTACTCCTTCAGCTGACCTGTGAAGGTTTCCTCTGTGCTTTTGGCAAAACCAGATAATTTTAATCCCAGCTGCATTAAGCAGCAGCCCCCAGGTAAACTATGACCACATCTTCTAAAGGTCCCAAGTGTGTCACATTTCCTGCATTTTTTGAGAACTCTCATATTCCTGGCTATCCATGAGTTTCAGAGTGAGCTGCCACACTTCCTCACCTGTGAAAGCAGCAGGTTGTCCCAGGCATCCTCACAGCTCAGCCTTTCCTGATGAGCTAACCTCGGTAGAATTTATTACGGGCCTCAAGAGAAACTAATTGCCTTAATTAGATTGAGAATTTAACTTAGCATAGCTAATTTGTCCCGTGTAATTTGGCAAGTCTCCTACTTGCCTTCTCTCTGTCGGCAGATGGGTGGAGGCAGGACCTCCAGCAGTGTCCTGGTGAAAGGAGGAGGGTCACCTCTTCCATCTGCACATCTGGATGAGGAAGAGGATGATTTACTATTCCCCACCCTGAACTCCTATTGAAACGAACAATCCCTTTCCTCACAAAAGGACTAGTGATTCTGCTGCATATTTAGCTGGAATGGCAATATGGGCAGTTGCATGGCTGAAGATGTAAGACTTATAACATGATTGAGCTAATTGTTTCCAGAGGGAAAGAAACAGAAAGGAGCTATAAAAAGGTATTCAATATTTGAAAATCAGATTTTCCCCCCCAACTAATATTGTTTGCAGAGCTTTAAATGTCAGGTGGAACATAAATTAACTGCTCTTTCTTGTGAGCATGTGAATTTTCTGTCTTTTATTAAATCTTTTCTCCACTATTGGTTCACGCAGATGAATAGTAAAATGCAGCACATACAGGTGGGCAAAATGAGTGTGTGTTCTGACTAAATAGCTGCAGTCAGTAACTAACTGTTGATGTTGTATTCAACCTTGCAATTTTCAATTCCTGCGACACTGAGTAAGTGCAAAGTTGTGTTAACTCCTCTTTTGTAATAGCAGGGCCAGTAGCTGGTTAAAGTCAAAGGAAAGATTCCCATTAACTTTAGTGGTCTGTGAATCAAGCTCTTGATATATATAGAAGGCCCCTGAAAACAAAGTTTTATTTTTTAATGTATTGTCTCATTTGTTGAATAGCATGGCTTGCTGCCCAGTGTTATGGCAGTTCACAATGACTATTCTTCCCACCCATTCTCCTTCTCCTCCTTCCATTAATCAGTGATGGGTTGAATTCAAATGTTTTGGAAGTTCTGTCTGGTTTTGATGTGATGGTACATAAAAATATCTACAAAGTAGTTATTAGGGTGCTTGGTGTGGCTGCATTTGTCCTGGGGAAACCTCCCCCTCCTCTCTGAGAGCAGCAGCACATTTTGTGGGAAGGTTGGCAGCTCTACAAGGTCTTCTTTGAGGCGGGCTCCACTCCCTCTGCCCCAGTGGTACATCCATCATTTTTGGTTTTCCTTTCCAAAATGCTTTTCACAAAAGTCACTTCCTTGTTTCACATTACTCCATGCTTTGTGAATTCAGACTGAAACATGCTGTGCACCAGATCCGTATCTGGTGTAAATCAGCATCATCCTGCTGCTCTCAGTGGAGCTGCAAAACTTCCTATCCATGGAGGATCTTGCCCATGAACTTTCTGCACAAAGAGGCAGCTTTGGTGGAGTGAAAAAGGCTTCATGTGTTTTGGGAAGAGATGCAAACAGGAACAGCAAATGGAAAATCTCACCTAAACAATAAGGTGTTTAACTTCACAGATATTAACATCTCTGTTCTGCCTAGTTAAATAGTTTTGGATGGTTTTTTTTTTTCTCCGACAACCCTCATATTGTCCATTTCTGGCTACTAGAAAGTGCTGCAGAGAAAAAAAAAAAAGAAAAACAACATAAAAGGACCAGGCTGATGAGAGCTCAATTAGTATCATGAAATAACCCTATACAAACATATCCTTTGCACTCCCATTTTCCTTCTACAACTCACCACCCCAAGCACCTTTTTAAAAAGTTGCTCAAAGGTTATTCAAGGATGCATTTGGTTGGCTTTGCAGCATTTGCCACTTGCTGGCCAAAAGTGACAAAGGGGATTTCAGTGTGCTGCTTTTAACATGGTGACACTGCCTTTAATTTAAGCCTAAGTGATTATACATGTTCGACTGTCAATCACTGTATGTAGCTTTTTGTGGTTGGGGGCTTGTTTTATCAAAGAATTCTGCTGAAGCCCTTCCAAACCAGAACTCCCATGTGTATAATTATATTGTATTTTCATTATATAAACTTTATTTTTTAAGACTGAAAACATATGAAATGATAATGGGAATGTGCGTTTTCCACACGCCGCCGCCACCGCCGCCACGTACTTGTGGGAAGGGAAGTTTATAACACAGACCAAATGTTGTCGCTGACACACAGGTACAAGATGCATCCACGTGGCTCATAAAACTGGTGATGGGATAGAGGGATCTGAAAATACAGGCAGTTGAACTTCAGCTTGAAAGAAAACCCTTATTTCGCATTCAATGTCACCCAACTGATACTCTGTGGAAGTAGATCCCAAAGATTCACAGCTTGCAGTTGAACAGGACTTGTACAGCCAGCTTAGGTGCTTCCAAAATATCTTTCAAATTGACACTTAAAAAAATTTTATTACTTCATTAATATGTTTCATTTGTGCAAATACGTCTCTGTTAGGGACCTATTTTCTCCTGGGGCAACTGTTTTGGTGTTTTGCCCCAAAAAATTGTACATTTGGGATTATGTCCTTACTTTAATGTCACTGTCTTGTCTCACGACCCAATGAGGACCTAATTTCAGTCTGAACAGGTGTCACAGAGACCAGCATTTTAAGAGATCTGCAACAGAATATGGTTTAAGGCAGGATCCAGAATTATATCCAACAGCAAGGTCTGGCTGAGAGGGATCATCTGTGTAGTTCTAAGTTGTCATCACCATCACGTCCACAGTCCATATTCATTCATATAGATTCATAGATTTTTTTTTTTATTTACAAGGTTTTAAGCGTTGTCCTCACGTCATAAATGAGTAACTGAGTCACCACATAGATTTAGCAATTTACCAAGTACATACTAGGCATGTCCACATAATTCAGCACTTGAATTCAACTCTCCTGCACCCTTATTCCATTGCCTTAAATGATAAATTGTCCTTTATTTCAAATATCTTTGGTAGCTCCCTATCTAATCCAGCTTTTTTTTTTCTGTCTGCTTCAATAACTTTCGCTTAGTGATTCTTTGCAAAACAACCCTCAAAAGAAATCAAGACTCTAAAGGGCATGTCATGAAAGCAAACCATTTCTTATATATCTATCTATATATATAGATATATGCACACAGGAACACACACAGAGTGAGAGAGACACACAGAGCAAACTAAAGGACACATCCATCATCAGAGCAATCTGTGAGTCACCTAAGATAAATGCTAACTCTTTCAAGGCAATCCTATACAATAGATCCATAAACAATATCTTCAGTTTCTGGCTGGGAATTCAGACCCAGTCATTTACAAGCTAAAAAATAGGTCAAAGAATAATGGTGATAACTCGCCTTATCATCAAGCACTGTGTGTGTGAGACCGTTGTTGTGGGGTGTAAACTACTGACAAGCACCCTCACGTGGGCTCTGATCCTTCTGATGGGGTGACAGCACAGAAATCATTGATGTTACAGTGCTGCAAATCAGGAACAGGGTTTAAAACAAAAATCCTCTTATCGTTGTGCATAACCTACAAGTTAAGATATAACAAACTTATAAATGCAGGAAAAGTACCTGAGTGGAACACGGGGTTTCTTAAGCCCCCCGGAGAAGTCACCTGCAGACAGTTTTGCAGCTCAGTGTAGCAAATTCCTGCATTCCCCAAGCCCCCAGCCGGAGTCACTTGGAGCTCTCTGGGGCAGGGAGAGTTTGGAAGCTGAGGAATCACCGCGGAGCAGTGTGTCCCTTTCCGTAATTTCCACTTTGAGGAATGTCCATCCAACATCTAAGCTAAGGACCCCCCCCGGATAAGGGTGCAGATGGAATGTGGTTTCCACGTTTGGAAGCACGCTGTGATCAATCTGTTCTCTAAGTGTGTTTATGTTTGAGGGACTTTGCCTGCAGGCTGTCTCCTCAATGGCACGTTAAACTCTGCTCTCCAAAGAGTGCATGAGGCAAGGTAGTGGAAGGGGAGGACAAGAACCCAAATCGATGAAAAAGCTGCAAAATGCATTTCTTTAGGGACACCGAATTTTCAAGACTTTAAGAGCCTTTCTCATTTAAAGGAAGAATAACAAACTCTGGTAATTCATCCAAACTCACCACAAATTATTAAGTGTTGAGGGGTTCTGGAGTTGTAAAACAAGACACCGGTGTTTCCCAGCATCTCCAAAATGCATATAATTTTCCAGTGCATCAGGTGTTCAAACACTGAAATCTCTCAAAATATTTGCAGGTGATTTTTGTAATTTTCAAAGCTCTGCTAAATCTTGCACCATCTCCTTCCCTCTTCCCGTGTCTCCACATGCCTGCTGACATATCCTGTCACCCTGGTCAGTCAAAATTTTCCTTTCACGGTCTCAGCAATCATTTTGGGTGTAAGGGAGGAGTTTGCCAGCATACTGTGGCATGGCATTTAGGCTTGGCTCTCGTTGCCTGCTTGTTCCCGCTGAAGACAATCGGTCCACATTAGGTGTTCTGCAGACACAGTGCTGCAGTGTCTTATTTCTAGAGAGATTAGAGCTAGAAACTTAAACTGGTTTGAAGACAACACAGAATTACCCTCATCTTTTCTCCCAGACTCATGTAAACAACTTCCCCATTCCCAAAATAACTCCCAAACTACCTTTCCCCCTCCTCATCCTTGTGTATTCCTCCGGGCTTCCTGATCTTGGCGGGGATATTTCAGAAATAGCTCTTACAATGGTGTTTCCACTCCGAAAGAGGAAACGCTGGGTGGGAGGAGTTATGAAAGGAACGGAGAGGAAGCAAAGCTGTTTTCACACCGTCTCAAGCCGCACTTTTACAGCGAATAGGTAGAAATGGATCTTGGGGTGAAGTCTGCTGCCGTTGTGAACCATCCGAGCCCCATTCCAGCGCGAGGCCAGGAGGGAATGCGCGCAGCCCGGAGCGTGTGTGGCTCCTTGCATCACTCAGCACAGCTGACGCTGACAGGCAGCTCTAAACTGTTGAACAAACTGAATGAATCAAGGTCAGGGCAGAGTCAGCAGCGTCCCTCCCTCCCTCCCTCCGCAGCTCCCGGGAACACGAAAGGTGCTGCCCGGACGGCTCCTCAGCGCGGGAGCAGCCGCGGACGGGAGGAGCCGCTCCGTCACGCGTTTGCCGGCGATCCGAGACTTTAATCCTGAACTTTTTTCCACGAAACCGATAGCTGTGTTTTTCTGGCTCTGGAGCGCTTGGCCGGGGCTATGGGAATGCGATGTCAAAGCAGCCTGTCCATGGATTGGGATTGCTTTCATGCGTCTCCACCTGCTGGCTGGCATTTCACTAATTGCAGCCGCCCGCGGAGATGGCAGAGTGGTTTTTTGGGAAGTCGCGAGCTTGCGTGGGAAACAGTAGCACAGCTTCACAAGAAGATGAGCAAATAAGCAAGACCGGAGAGGTTATTTTCTAATTTGATAAAGAGCAACGTCCTACACCGCAGGTGACAGGTAGAAGGCCACCGAGATTTATTTTTTTTTTTTTTCACTTCAAGCTTTTGAACTTTTGAAGCCCCGCTTGAGAAGTAAGAAAGATTTTTTTGGAGGGAATTCATAAAGTGTGGAACCCACAGCGTTTTATTTCCCTACCAAAACCAGATGCTAAGAATGTTAACGTGCTTTCATTGACACAGTGAAAGAGGGAAATTGTTTATTAATATCTGGAAGCATGAGCATTCTGGGGCCCACAGCTTAGTTGCTGTGTGGTTAGGAAAGCAGTTACTTAGCAAATGCAGGCAGGCAGCTGTTTCAAATGGAAAGGAATAGAAATGATTAATGACTTCTATGCTTTAAAGAAATGAACCCACAGGATTTCTTTCTTCTACTGTGCTGTCCCACTTGGCCATTTCTGTCATGTGCCCTGGGAATTTCTTTGGAAGTTTTCAATGGTCTGTCGTGAACTACTCTTTAGAAACTTACTGGACCAGATCTGGAGCCAGACAGATGCCAGCTGTGGATCTGATCCATTTGTACATACATTTACAGGCTCTGAGCACAGACTATCAACACTTGATATTCCATGAACTTTGTCCTGCAGCAGCAATAGTATATCTTGCTTTCAGACACTGCAGTGATGAGCACAGTATTAACTCCTATTTAGACAGTAGGATCAGTGTCACCTTTTCCCTTTTGCAGCCGTGTTTTATCCAGGCTATATTACACAATGTAGAAGGCAAGGGGCACTCACAGGAACTGAAACAATACAAGGAATGAACCCTTCCTTTGTTAGTCATGTCAGATATTAGTAGGGATTATTGGTATTTTACCATCTTCTGCACTTCCAGCAATATTCTTATCCACTCCAAACCACTCACTCTATCATCTGTTTCTCAGGTGTGCTTCCACTCAGGTTCTCAGGTCTTCTATGCACAGCATCAGAAGGTGGCAAAGGTTAAAAAGAGAATGAGGAAGAAAAAGAGGAATATGGAGAAAAGAAAAAACAAGGCTATACAAAACACAGATAATATTTTCACTGACGTGTTCACAGTGAAACATCCAGCCAATTTTATTATATTATTTACCGGGGAGAATAAGTTCTCTGACTTGACTTCATGGAATTATTTTGACTTTACTTCTATTCAAAGGGGTACATAATTTGATCCGCTAAAGGTTCTTTTGCCATTTTTTTCCGATGATGTGTTCGGAACTGCTGAAACATGAAATGTGAATGTTTGCTCTTCCAAAGTATTATCCCATTTCAAAAGCTGTGTTCCATATCACTAAACACTGAGAAGGTCTTAAAGGTGCCCATTGCATATCTGTACAATTAAACACAGCTAAGCACATTTATTACATACCTATACAAGCCACATTCCTGGCAGGTCAGTATATTCAGTTTTTGTTAGCACTAGAGATCTGACTAAATCAGCAGCTATGTGAACTCAAAACCATCGAGTAATTTAGGAGGTGTATGAGTTGAATACATCCTGAATGTGTCTAATAACTTGGCTAAGCACAAGCAGGCAGCTAAAGGGAGTTCTCATGCACTACTTTAAGATGCAGCAGGACTGGAAGATGATATTTCCTCGTCCACGAGTATATCGCTCTCAAATCATTGTTTCAGCCCAGGAAGTTATCTCCTACCTGGGGCAACAATGTGCACTTGGACACAATTAGCCTGCTGTCTGATGATATTTAAGAATTAGCCACATAAGGCTTTCTTACAAAGTTGTCAAAAAGGCTCAGGTGATTGTTTTAACTAAGCCTGTTTGAAATACCCGAATAAACTGACGCGAAATAAAAGCAATTTTTGCAAGTTTGAACTGCAGCCTTCCTTTCCATCATTTAGTTCCACCGTAGGAATAAAGACCAGCTCAAATGAAAAGTGTTTCTCTCTCTCTCTCTCTGTAGCTCTCTGCCAGGTACCCAAGTGAATTAGCTCTGATGTCATTCAAAGCTCACAGTATAAGGATGAGCTTTATACATCTCAGTACAAATCACAAACATGGAGGTATAAATCCAGCTCTGTGTTCAGTCCACTTTGCTGAAAGCAGAAGTTGGTCCAATAGCCTGAATCTCCTTTCACAGGCTATTTTTGAGACTGATATAACTCAGGCAGGAAGTGTGAGAGTGTGAGTATCTCTGTGTGTGTATCTGTGCTGCTGAGCACCACATGAGGGTCAGATCTGTTTTCTGAAGTCAATTCTCATTCTTGGTTTTGTTTTGTTGTTGTTTTTTGGTTGGCTTTGGTTGTTTTTTTTTTAACTGCAAAATACTTCCTGAAAACTTCTCCCTAGTAATTGTAAAGGGTTTAGGAACAAGTACTGAGGCCTTGTTCCTACCTGGATCCTCCGGCTGATGTGCATATGCATAAATTCCTCTCTTGTTTTCCTGACCCCTTTTATCTTTCAGTCTTGTGCATCACATAAGTACTTAGTATGTGCTCTCATTTGGCATTGTCTCAGTCAACATAGTATTTTACTGTCATATTATAAAGTCTTTTAAAACAGCGCTCAGTTGAAAATCCCTCCATAGTACAGTATTTCTGCTTTGAATATTCAAAAGAAGGCTGTGAATTTTATATGTTTTTCCCCAAAGCATGTTGATGCAGAGCAGAATGTCAGGGCAGGTGAATGGTCATGTGCACCATTTGCAAACAGATCATACATCAGTTGATCTTCTCAGGCCTTACAGTTGCACTACCAGTGAAGGAATATGATTTTGAACATTTCAGTATGAATACCCTAATTAGTGTTTCTGTTTGGGTAAGAAAAGTATTGCCTGCAAATCCTTTGCCACGCTCTAAGCATAAAATAAAAGTCAGAGGGAAACTGAGAGGCAATTCAGAATTATCTGGTGAGCTGTGCACGAGCTTGATAGTGACGACATCTCATTGAATGAAAGACTACGAAGAGAAAGGAAGAAAATCAGCATGATATAACAGAAAACAAATTATAAAACTGTCCAATACTTTGTGCATTGCTCTTGGTATTAACACAAAGGATTCCTGAGTGATAGACACCTCTGCAAAGTGACTGGAGGCCCAGTGTCAGTGGCTGTGAGGTGACTGCTCACAGTGAAACCCACCCGGGGCTCGAGTTCTCCCTGTCTCACTTGGGCAAAGTGCCCTTTCCCAGGTTAGTGACACCCTGGTTCTGGCACAGACACTTATCCCTCTTCTTTCTGTCCTGCAAGATGAGGCTTGCAAGCATGAGGGGAGAAGTAAGCCTTAGTCTAGCAGCACAAATACCAAAGTAACTTACATCCCTGGCTGGAACAAAGAGGAACTGTGGAAGGAATTGCAGCTCTGTGAGTCATACTTCCTCCTTGGAGTTTCTCTTGGAGTAGTGCAGCTCTGAACCATGCCTTAGGCTGACACTAGAGTTAAGCTTGTCCATCCTTTTATCCACAAAGTGATAGAGAGAGAAAGAGAAAAGGAAAGACAGTAAGGCACTGGATTATCATATCCTCAAATCTCCCAATTGCAGCTCTAAATATAGCCAAACAAGTAAAAATCTGTTTCTGGAAACAGTACAACTATTTAGCTCCCAACCCTTCAAAAAACATATATGTAAAAAAAAAATCCAACCCTAAAAACAAAAACAAAAACCAAAACCCAAAAAACCCCCAACCAGTTGTCTCCCAACCGAGATCCTGTACGTGGAGCTTATGTTAAGCACATTCTGATCTCCAGCCAGCAAGCAAAAAAATTCCCAAATGCCACACCTATCCAGGGTGTGACTAGAGACTATCAACTAGTTTATATTTGCACTTTGATATAGAGCACATGCTTAACATCATATGGTGTATCCTTGGAAAAAAAAATAGCAACAAGTTTGAACACAGAAATTGTGTTAGATTAGGAGGCCAGAATAAATAAGAGCCAGTGAGCTGCAGAATGACTTGAGGTAGCGTATAAGATCTCATCTTAAGGAACAACATGAAGGCAGTACATTGCAGATGAAACACATAATGAAGAGACATTCCAAACTTCTCATTTGAGAAAAGATTACAAATGAAATAGGCTCGGGCATGCCAAGTGTAAAAATCTTTGATATGGAAATGCAGTAATGGTTAAATGAAATGGGCTGAAAATCTATTTATCAACAGCCTGTAATGCCTACTTGGATCGTCCCATGAGAAAAGCAAATAAGGAGCAGTAGGAGAATATACAGACACTGCTAGAAGGTTTACATATCTCCTGCTTTCACATCTCAAGATACAGCCCTTCACCTTAACCAGAGCTTTTGAGAAGTTTAAAAGTTAGCATGAAAACACACCTCAAAGGATTCAGGAAACATGCCCTGAGACCCAGATTTTCATGAGTCCCCTCCCATGTTCAGCCTGAGGTACATTTGAAAGGGCCCGGTCTCTAGACAGTGAAAGGGAGCCCTCTGGCACCAGGCCCCCCACGTGAGCATCTTGGATTGCTATCCCCAAGCAGCAGCTCCACCGCTCATTTCTGAAAGCCTCAACCTCAACTGCGAGGGGGCTCCACAAGGTTTGTATTCATGAAAATAAAAAAAATCAAAAAACAAAAAAATCTGGGAAAGACCACCAGATCGTGCTCCATGTGACACCACCCCGCTTCAATGAGCTCCGCTCATCCCACTCTAACACAGGATTTGGCCCCGTCGCTGTTACCTCGGGATCATTTCCCTTTGTATCCACACTGGCCCTCTATTCCATTATTGCCAATGGGCATGTAAGTCATCGCTGCTCCCAACATGTGAATCACAAATGCAAGTGCCATGGAAATTAAACTCCTTGACCTGCTCCCATTTTCCCCTTTGATGTCAGCCTGAATAGGCATTTTTGACTGGAGCACAGTTTTAATTTTGAGAGCTGGCAAGACAACCACAACCTCCTCTGCGAGGAAGTTCGCCGGAGAATTCTTTGTTGTTCTTCCCGAATTACTTTCCTAAAGAAAGGGTGTCTCAGCAAACAGCACCACAGAAGGCCCAGGTCGTGTTTGCACCGCGTTCAAAATGCAGGAAACAGAAAACAGCCACTGCGTTCCTGTTTTCTCACCAGCAAATGCCCAGTCCTGACTGTGTCAGCCTGAGCAAGCCACATGATTTCCATTAATATGACACGGAGCTGAAAACGGAAAATATTTTTCATTCGTTGCTCAGGACTTCTCTTCACGGTGGCAATCTGGATTTAGGGTCTCCGTGGCCGTGTGCAACCCATGAGGCAACTCTGTGCTCCAGGTCTGAGCAGCAAACATCCAGAGGGGAGCTGGGACAGGCAGAGGTGTTGGGACCTGAAGCCGCCTTCGAGCAGGAGCTCGGAGAACACGGGAGAGGAGCAGCCAAGTGAATGCCCCTAATTCCAAGGTCTGAGAGCCAGAAAGATCCCCTGGGAGCCAGAGCTCTGGTCTCCTCTCTGCTTGGTGCTCTCGCCACTGGAAATCAGGAGGTGCTGCTGTCTCAGAGACTCGGGGCTCCCACTGGCAAAAGGCTGGGCAATCTGCAAGGGAGCCAGGACCAGGATTAGACTTCCATTTGAAATCGTGCAGTATTTTGCTGAAACACTGTAGTGGCGCCTGTTTTGAAACTACAGCTTTCCATCTCACTCTTGCTGACCTGTTTAAAATAATAAAAACAGAAAGCTCTCCGAGATGGATGACACTGGGGCCAGGGATCAAAACCTCACTTGTGTTCCTAAAGGCTTTTTCCGTGGTTGGAAACCTGGTTCTTGCATTCATCAAATGCAGAGGACTATTTTTTTATTTTTTTTTTACTTTCTCAGCCAGGAGACATCAAAAAGGGAGATGTCTAGGCCATCTATTACACTGCTAGTCTTTTCCTTCAGTTCACAATATGGTTCTTAAAGCCGCAGGATTTCAGGTAAATAAATAATCCAGAACTAGAAAATAAGCATGTATTCAAATTATATATCCATGCTATTTAAAGGAAAATTTAAGACATATGGCTATCTGGGAAAAAAATTATTGTTTGATGCACTGTTCTGTAATTTGTCAATTAGGCCTTTCCTAGAACTTTCAGTCTGGCAAAGAAGCAGAAAATAATTTTATGGCTGGGAAGATGGCACAGACACAGTTGGAGTTCCAGATGGACTCAATGATTCACATAAAGTCATATCTTCCAGCTAAACTGCTGGAAGAAGAAATCTTCATTACCGAATCATTACAAGTAACTCCCTAGTTAAGATTACAAGAAGAGCAGACTATTTATTTTGAGCCAGTTTTTCAAGCCCCCTCAAACCCATACGACAGCTGATTGACTGCAAAATGAATCTATCAAAGCCTGGAACACGAATTTGAGGTCGTTTGGTAAAGACACAGGGATAGTACTTTTGAAACCTCACAATTTTGAGCTTTCTTCTGAGGTTGTTTCCTGCAGAAAAAGGGGAAAAGGAACTTTGAGAACCATGCACTAGTTACATCACTGCACTGCTTGTCTGGAGAGGAAGATGAAATTCTAGATTAAGGTGAAGTCAGCACCACTTTATCATTGATTTTGAGAGAACCAAGGTTGACAGACAGCAGAGAGAGAAAGGTCAAAGTGAGTATCTTGAGTTTGGGTCTATAACTCTTGGAGTTGCCACTACAGGGTCTCTCTTAAAAACAAAGTCAACACACACTGAATACTCTGTATTTTATTTTTTTTTCCCAGGAGATAAAAGAAGTCAGCAAGCAGCACAATTTCTGCTTCAATGACTTTATATTCTATAGGTGCAGGTTCATAATGAAGAAGAAACTACACAGGAAAGGCTAACAGTGGCAAAAGTATCTTAGCCAAAGTATTTGTTATGTAACTTTGGTTTTGAGGCTCATTACTGTTAGTTACTTTGACCTGAAAGAATGGGTTATTTCTGGATTTACAAGACACATTTGCTCCCCTTGCAATAAGAATTGTAAAGTCTTCTCTATGCAGCTGATTTCCAAATGTACACAAAGCAGACAAAGCTTGACTCCAGACTTGAGGAAGAATGTGTAGGAGCTCTTAAAGGAAGTGAGAGCAGCCAACAGAAATGTGGATGCTCATGGATCTGTGCATTTGAGGCCTCGAATTTTTCTGGTGAAACATAATTTGTTGGTACAGGGTGGTGGTGTGTGTCACACTGGTGAGATGGACAGGACACAGGCTCAAAGACATGAGAAACCAAAAGCTCTCCCTGGTATGTTCCATGCTGTGTTTGAAAAAGAAGGAATGTGATGTAATGAAACAAGAGTCCAGAGCTGTCCTGTGACTGAGAAGTCTTCTGGTAAAAAAAAAAAAAAGGAGTTTGTGCTAGAGAAAGGATGGGCAGATTTGTGAAGTGGATACTGATGTTCCCCATTTGCTTCTCAGTCCTGCCAAATAATTCTTATACAGTGTTGGGCAAAACAATTCAATTTTTCTGGGCCAGCTTCTCTGACATGGAGGCAATAAAGAATGATTTCTGTCCCCAGCCCTTTGTTTCTTTTGTCTATAGGAACAGCAAGCTGTTCAGCATCAGGGTTGTATCTTAGTGGATGTATTTGCAGTGCTTGGTATAAATGTCTCTCAGCCTCAGATCTGGCCTCTAGGCACAAAGGTATTACAAAAATAATTAACTGAGAACGTGTGTTTGTTTAGTTAATTGTAATAACTCCAATCAGGATATTGGATCTAATTTCAGCTTTGTGTCAGTCAGTTCATATTCATTGATTGGCCTGTTCTCTCTAAGCCTATTGCTTGTGACAATATTGGTTCACAAGCAGGATGTCAACACTCACATGGAGATTTCCAGAGTTTGGTGCTTTTTTTTTTTTCCCTGTGAAATGAGCAGGTGAGGATGCCTTGCTGCCTGAAAGTTAACTGACTTCAGACATATTTTAAATATTCCCGATGCTAATCAATTTGTGAAGATGTAGAAGGGTATGATACAACTAAACAACATCATCTTAATTGCTAGGAGGTGTGTTCAATGTATGCTGAATCACCTCCACAGAGGCATC
Source organism: Neopelma chrysocephalum (assembly GCF_003984885.1). NCBI lineage: Eukaryota > Metazoa > Chordata > Aves > Passeriformes > Pipridae > Neopelma > Neopelma chrysocephalum. The sequence continues at coordinate 1,213,575 of NW_020897771.1, read as the reverse complement.
CTCCTCCGCCTTATCTCACTGTCACAATATGTATCTTACTGGCAAAAAATGTACTTTATTTTCCTGGAGAAAATCATGTCAAAATGCAAAATTCAGCACCCAGTGAAGCCAAGCAGAATTATTTCTTTGATGACAAGAAGCATAAGGGTTTCAAAGACCCTCCCTGTGTCTGCTGAGCCCTCTCTCTCAAGTCCTGTGAGCATCGTCAGCCGCAGCTGTGGTTTTCACATCTTTAGCCCCTCACAGTTTGCACTCCTGGCATAGACATCTTTTAGATCTGTCTTTTCTTTCTGTTCGTATACATCTTTTCTGTTTAGTTCAGAAAGATTACTGAAAAGTTTAATTAGAGAGTTCTTAATATTAGCAGTGTTTTCCAGAATGCTATCTGTTAAGCTGAAAGAATATAGAAGCTCATCTTTGAGAGCAAGTTACCTCAATGATTAACAGAAGATTTATCACGTGGTTCCTTGTACTATCCCATTTTGGTGTTGCATCAAACTTACCTTTTCTTTAAAAAAAAAAAATCCGATGAATTTTCCTCTCCAACAGCGTTCAGGAACCTTCAAGTTACACAGAGACATCAGAAGTCTTTAATGCAGGTTTTCAGAGTAAATGAAACCTTTTTTTCGGTGTGGTTGCCTTTGTAATAACAGTCTTCTTATTTGTTGGATACTTATGTAACGTAAGATGAAAAGACATTTTATAGCCTTCTGGCAAGAGGACTTAAAATTAACAGCATACCTGTGGCTGCCCTAAGCCAGGGAGGGAGTCATTTTCAGGCCATGGGAAAACTGCAGTTTTGCATCCTTCACTTCTTCTGGCTTGCTGGTATTCAGTATTTCCATAGACTTGTTTTTCATGAAAGCATCATCATCATGCACAAAGAGAAAAAATTAAGTAATTGATTCTGATGAAAGAACAAGAGACCAAGGTGGTAAACGATAACTGTCACCCATTAGCATTTCCCCAAAGAATGTGGTGGTTTCACTTACTCTTTCATTTCGGATTTTAATGCCTGGCTGGGCTCTCACATCCCACACAGTCAATTGGCTCCCTATGCAAAACCTATTAACTGTCTGATTACCTCTGGCAAAGCAAAGCCAAACAGATGCAGTGCACATCCAGAGGTAGGAATCTTCAGCATCCCGGTGGCTTTATGGGCCATATCCTGCCAACCATCCGCAGGCAGGCAGGACTCCCACTGAATTTAAAGGATGTTTTACAAAGCAATCAATGGCCTTTCACACTGACTCCCTCTCAATATGCAAAAAGGAAAACCACAAAAAGATAATGATCTGGGTTTTGATCTCACCCATACTGGGCTGACAGTAGGGTAATCCCATTGACTTCAGCTGACTTATTCCATCAATCAAATGACTTTCACAGGCTTTGGGCTGGGCCTTTAAACAAATGTAAACTTGATCAGAACCAAGCCCAATCACATTCATGCCCATTCTTGCTTTGAATATGTGCCTCCCGTAGCACGTTTTCACCTGGAACCCGAATGACCTCAGCGCAAACTTATTATTTAACGTCAAGTTGACAACTGTTTTCAAACAAGGTAATTACTCTCATTATAAACGCTATTATAGAACGCTTTTAATCCTTAAAGCAGATACAGTTTCCCCGCACATCCCCATTGATTACCAACAAACAGGGACGTCAGGGCTGCAGTCCCCGGAGTAAAGCAGCTCATGAGGACGTGCTTGAGCTCGTCGGCTCGGGTATTGTTGGCTGCCGCGTGGAGCACAATGTGGGCCAGCAAAACCACCCTCTGGGCAAATGCTTGGGCTACTGGCCTGTCCAGAGCGCTGGGCTGCTCCCCATCCCTGTGCTGGCTGGCTGGGAGGCAGGGCTGGGGAGCTGGCTCCGTGAGCTGCCCTCACCGCAGGGCAGATAAAGGCAGGGTTCATCAGCGTGGCTGCATCTGACCTTTGGCTGCATCCCAGGGCTTTCAGAGCTCGTGGGACAGCCCAAGAGCAAGGTTTTTGCTCTTCTCCAGCCGCTGGAGGTGAGGGATGGATGAGGCAGCCAGCAGAGCATGGACAGCATAGCTCAGGCGAAGGCTATGTCAGGCCCTCGGCTGCGATCCTGCCTGGAAGAACGACTCTGCTTTCCCAAAAGCCCCGTGATGACCCCAGGTGGCCGGGACCCCGGTATCACAGCTCAAGGAAGTATGCAGCTGATTGCTATATTGCATCTCCTGGGGATCAGGCAGACTCTCCTGCCTCAGACATGCTAATGCTCCTCTGCCTCTCCAGCATCTGGGCTGTTTGAACTTTTTCTCTCAGCAGCAACAATTACCCACAGTGCTGGGGATGGCAGCGCTGCTAGATCAGAAAATGACTCACTACTGAACTAGCCCTGTCAAGCAAGATAAATACAATTTGGTTGTTAGCTAATCTATTTTTGTTTGTGTTCTCAATTCATCCAAGACACTGATTGCATGGCAGTCTACCACGCTGGCATTAAGTATATGCTGTTACAATGCTCTTTGCTTTGTAAGGAGAACATTTATGAATACAATAGCTGTATTTGTCTGTCAATATTACACCACTGCTGACGTACCCTGCACCAGCTCTCTGGGCTGGGATAATATTTTCTGGGTTTCCAGGAGTTAGATTATGGAAAGGCAATATTTAAATTTAACAGCATTTAAGCAACTAGAAGTCTCATCTAAGATATACTCCTGCTATCTGTCATCTTCATCTGCCAGTTGTTCCTTCCTCCAGCTCTATGACTGAAGTTTTGTGGCTTGACACTGTGTTGAATCAGCTTTGGACTTGGGTCTAAGGCTGGTTTGAGGCCTTGTAGGATGCTTTTGCACTTCCATGCTGAACTTTAGCAATGCAAGAAGCTCTTAGGGGTGCTCAGCACCTCCCCCTGAGAGAATTCAGGCTTTGCATTTGAGCTATGTATTCACATTGCACTTCCTCTCACTTTGTTTTTTAGTTTTGTTTACCACTTGTTACTTGGACTTTGGGAAGGTTATTCACAGAAATTTAAAATTTTCATCATAAAGAAAGTGGTTTGCAATTAGAAGGAGAGGAAACCACCCATCTTAATAACACAGAGAGAAACTTCCCAACTTGCAGGGTTGGCAAATCCATTACCAATTGCCAAACTTTGCCAAACAGTAAATAGGCAAAGGTGCATGGTAAAAAGGAGGTGAAAAGCATCATAAAACATGTTATCTCTCTATGTGAACTTAATATCATGTAAGTTGACACATCAGATAAGGCATTTCTCAACTGTCACATTTTATGACAGTCTTCCAGATTCAAGTAAAAGATCTTGCTTCAATCACTTCATGATCAAGTCTCTTTCCGGGAATCAGGGAGAGATAACTGATTATTTGTGCAGGCTGAGAAAAAACTGTGGCTTTGCGAAAGTTCAACAAGACTTCAACAATCAAGATCTCTGCTGCTTTTCCTAAACTTGACTACAACATACATGGAAAAGACTGAAACAAATGTATTAGCAATGCATTTACAGTGCTCCGGAACACAGATTGCTGTGGATGTTTTTCAGGAAAGGCACGAAGACACCCTCACTCTCCATCATTGTGTTTCCCCTCTGCTGTGGTCCTTTGGGTCCTCTGTCGTATTTTTTACTGATTGTGGGAGACTCTTGCAGAGCCTACTGGTTAATCATGATGGGTTAAACAAGCTGTTAAGTGATGTGGGAAACCATTGCAAAGATACTTAGCTGGGGCTGTGAGGCTGCCCTGTGTGTCTAAGCTCTTTCCAACTGATAGCACTATCCTTTGGTATGGGCTGTGTGGGAGCCTGTGGCTCCTGTCAGCCTGAGCTGATGGTTCATACCACATTTCACATGCAGATGATCCTGTCTCCCGGATTTAACCCCTAGGCTAGGCAAGACTCAGAGGATGGGATGAAAATGAGTGAGGCAACTTCTATTCTCCCTCCTGAGTACATAACACTGCGTTGTGCTGCTTGTCAGCTACACTCTGAGACAATAGCTAATTTTCCTCACATATAGCATCAGATGTTATCATCATTATCATTACTATTATTATGTGATATCATTTAAACTAGTCCAAAGTTGCATACCTGGGTGTAATTCCATCTGCCTCTTGATCAGCTGAGCCAGACAGATGAGATAACTGTGCCATGGGTGAAGCCAGGGCCCCAAGCTGGATGGGCTCCACCAGCTTGGAAGCAAAGGTGGCAGAGAGAGTTTCTAAACCCTCTCCTCTCAGGAAAGAAGATCTGGCTTTCCTAGGAAGAAGATGCACTGGAGCACAAGAGACCTGGTGTTTCCAGCCAGCTCCACTGGACTGGGGACTGGAAATGTCCAGTGGACAAAATGCTGAACTTGACAGCTCAAAGTGGTGCAACAGACCTGGGGCTTGATCCCTGCCCTCTTCCAATTCCTGCCTGCACTTCCTAATAGGTAAATCTTCATAGTGACTTTTCCTGAGGGTGACTTCTAAAAGGATGGATGCCTTCGGAGCTGCCTCTTAGGCACGGAATGAAAACCAACATCTGGCTTGCCAGGTCTCCTCCTTATCTTACACCATCAAAGCTCTCAGTCTATTCTGCTTTGGGACTGATTCTCAGTAGGCACTGAAAGAGGTGTGAAAGTGGGTAAAGCTTGGATTTTTAGGTGGGTTTGTGCACTGACCGTGGCACCCAGTCAGTATCCTGAGGGGGTTTGGTCCCTCTTCATCAGTGGCCATTCCCAACCGACCCCAGCCGCCAAAATCCTCCTCAGGGCAAAAGGAGCTGAGGTTTTCTTCCAGATCTGTGAGAGCCCTCCCAAAGCAAAGCACTCTGGCCTTTCCTTTGGTCGTTGATATTTCAAATAATATTTCCTTGCTCTTATGTTTCTGCTGTGAGGGTAATAACCACCAGTCAAAAAATATTTGCACAGCACAGAGGGTAGGCCAGGACCAAGGGAAGCTGAAGGCGTTATGGGAATGGCAGAGATCTTCAAGGGGTATGGTACTACACTGCAGTTACCAAAAGGGCTGATGAGCACCAAAAAGTCAGGCATGATTCAGTGAAAAGCATCAGTCATGCCAGAAAAAAGCAAAGGGGTTAAAATGGCTCATGGGCAGAAAGAATCCAAGACCTCAGGGAGTAAAATCCTTTAGCCCAGCCATCATCATCAACACCCTTTATTCCTGCAGGGAAGTCATGCTGAGATTTGAAATATTTTCACCTATATTTTTGCCTTCCGCTGAAATATTTTCAACAGTGGAAACATCACCAAGGAAGAATATGACTTAAATTCCTCTTCATGGGGTGGGAACTGTTATAGGAAAGGAAAATCAATGCAAGAGCTTTCATAACAGTTGATCTTGATGATCCTAAAGGTCTTTTCCAACCTGAATGACTCTACGATTCTATAAAATCACACCAGCAGAGCCATGATCAGGAGATAACAAAGGAAAAAGCACACCAAAGTCCCAATTCTTTGGCACTTACAAGCTTAATTAAAGGGTAATGTAATCAAGCCGGTGATTAATCATAAACTTTTTATCAATGGAGAATGAGAGATTTTCCCGCCAAAGACTCCAGCTCACATTTTGCTATCACTGTAACTTCATCAGGTACATGCACTCAGTCTTTCCCCACTTGCCTCACATGAGCCTGAAACAGCTTCATGAGAGCCCATGGAATAACACCAGAGTAAAATCAACCCAGGGAGATAACTGCAAGGTAGTAAGATCCCTTCCTTAAAATCCAGTACCTACACAGAATAAATGGATCTGGATGCATATTCCTGCTTGGTGATAAGAAATTTTTATGGCACAAGAAGTGCCTTGCTTTGTAGATAAACTACATGTTCCTTAAGGGCACCAAATTAATAACCCCTGCGGCAAGGGCGTGTGTTATCCCTGTTCCCAACAGCACTCAGGGTGGCATGAAAGCCACCCCCGGCAAGGGGAAGTCTGCAATCCTGAATAATGCTCTTACTTAAATGGGAGGGAAACAGAGGGGGGGTGGTTTGCTACAGCCAGCAAGGATAAACTGGCCAAGAGTTCACACATTCAGATATTCCCATGAAAAGGAAAACAGCAGCCTGCTCAATCCCTTCCTACAGGATTCCTTGTGCCATTGCAACAACCCCACCACGAAGCGGGGCCGGTCTGTACAGGAGCGTAAACACAGCCAGGACATCACATTTGGCAGCAAATAAAGCCTGGGGTGGGAAATACCTCCACCTCAAAGTATCTGCTGCTGGAAGAGGGTCTCTCTGTAATAAACTCCCACACCGTGGCTTTAAACCTTAATGGTCTGCGAAAGTTATTTTGCAACGTTTGTAGCATTTGGTTTCCTTCTGACTGGACTTTATGATCTGTATTACAGGAGGATGCTGTTAAGCTAATCATATTTATAACAAATCTTTGTAATATAATAGCTCCTAGCGTTTTGAGCAAGGCACAACTTGAATTTTTCATAAATACATGAGGAAAAAACTTCTACCAAAGTTATTTTCCTACTGCTTCCCCAGGTCCATCTGTTAGAGCAGCTAAAGATCAAGGGCCATCATTTCTTTTCTCCTACAGACTGAATGGTGGAATAGATACTTGGCTTCCCAAGGCCTAATTCTGCACTTTTTTTATTCCCAGGGACAGCCTCTTCAGGCATTATCAACTTGCCTTTTCCTTTTTAAGGCATGCCTGGTATAAGTCATGTCTGAAATATAATTCCTTATTTCTCCTACTGATGACAGCTTAAATTATTAAAAGGAATTTTAAAGTTCTTTTTAGGTTTCTCATTTTCACATTATTGTTATTTTCCTTTCTGCATTTCATTCAGTTCTGGTAGCACAAGGAGTCACTTTTTCCTTCTGTTCATTAAAACTAATTCAACTCTGTTTGCTCTTGATGAGCAGTTAAAAGAAAAGGAAATAAAAATACAGGTAGCAAATACTTTGAAACACCAACTGCATATACTTAAAGAAAAACTGAATTTGCGCCACAAAATTGTCAAGAAGGGCCCTTTGAGCTTGAAACAGGAGCAGATTCTTTTAAACTTTCCCAGAGAACAGCAGTGACCTTGCAGATCAGATAACCCATGGTCTACAAGGGTTCAAATATGTCATCAAGACTTTATTTTACTGCTCGATGTTCCTTGGCCTAGTTGCTCCAACCAGGCTGATTTCAGCACCCCCTCCAAAGCAAACCCCCACGTCAGCAGAGCAGGGCTGAGGACATGGTAAGAACAAGGATAAATGAGACGGGCTGGATTTTTGCTGAGTGACTCTAATCTGATGGGTACAATATATTAAAACCAATGGAAACATTTGATTAAAAACATGCTAGATCTTTGCACGGAGTCTTATCACAAAGCCTGTCACAGGCAGGCAGCCAAGTGCTCAGCAGCAGCACACAAATGGCCATGATAGAAATCCAGAGGCCCCAGCCTTCCTCCTTCCACTGAAAACTTGCCAGAAGGATACCTGGGGTCCTCAGACCTCCACTGCCTTTAAAAACGTTTGCAGTGAGAGACTGACATCTGCTATCATCACCTTTAAAAGCACAGACAGCTCTGCATCATCTCCCCCAGTCCGTCACTCCTTGGTGTGTGTCCAGGAAGCCTCAACCTTCCCGAGAGGCCACGTGCCTTCATGTCAGGTCCTCCAAACAGCCTCCAATCTCTATGGTTTTATTCCAGAAAAACATCAATCAGTCTTTCAGGAGGCAGTAGCCGAACCTTCACAGAGGGCCAAACAGAAGTGGGGAAGCCCTAAATCCCTCTGGGGCTGGTTTTCAGCGGGGCTGAGAGGCCACCAGCTGCACTGGCCGTGCTTTCGGCATCTTCTGCACCCTTCTGAGAAGGGTGAGCACCCCTAAACACCCCATCTCTTCTCTCTCTTGATTCCACTGACACATTCGCTTTTGCTGTTCCCTTCCCCCCCTCCAGCCATCCCCGGGAGGATGGAAGAGCCCACAAGCACAGGAAATAAATGCATCCCAGTCAGCGTGAGAACTGCTCCCCTTAATTCTTCCTCCAACAGGCTGCAGCTTGTGAAGTCAAACGGGGGTTGCATGTCAGTACAAAAACCGACTCCAGCATATCTCCGTTGATTTTAGTACCAACTAAGACTTTTACTTTCATTTTTATGAGAAATGGATGCTTTTCAAAGTTGTTGAGGAAGTAGCTGTTTCTGTCAACAAACTGCCTTGGTTTTACTCCAGCATGGGCATTGCAGGGAAGTAAACCAGGAGAGGACTAATCACTTTTTAGCAGCAGCTATTGTCTAGACTAGTTTAGCTTTAACTTTAAACTGTACCCTTAGGCTCCAGTGAAGCAAAGTATTTAAACATATATTTGATTTTTAAGCATATGGGCAATTCCGGTGTACTTATTTATTTAAATTTAGGCACATGTTTTGAGTCTTTCCCTGAATTAGCTTCTAAATCATTCACAATTTATATCCTCATTTCTATCAGTGCAAGTCATTATGCTACATCATTTGGATTACTCCAGAAGCAGGAAAAAAATATTCTTGGTATTTCTGGAGAAAGTTTTCCTGCTTTTATACTAACATTTTGCTGAGATTCAGCTTTTTTTAACCAGATCCTTCTCCAGCCTGAATTCAAAGCCAAAGCTGGGATTTTATGAAATGCTTTGGTTGTGGACAAAATATGTACAAACCATCACAGATTTTAAAGAGGAGAGAAAAGGTGGTGGCATACCTTCATCACTGTGTTTCAAGCAAAACTGTAGCCACCTCCCTTTTCCAGATCCTCCCTTTCCCAGCACAATATTCTAGGAAATCACCCACATTTCAAGACACACCACGGGTACCACTCACACCAGGACACCCAGGGATGTGACACAAACTTTTACACACGTTGACTGAGCCTTAGCGCTCTCTGAATGACTGGGGATTGATAAAGCCACTGAAGTCCCAAGCCAGGAATCAAGAAAACATAAATTAAAAGGGAATTTAGAATGGAATGACATCATATATTTAATTCTGACTGTTCCTTTAAAGTGGAGAATGATGCTGCTAGAAGCTCTAGGCTCTTCCTAGGCCAAGGTAATGTTAAGACCATAGAAAATGTCATACTTCGGGAAAAAAAAAAGCACATCTGATGTAGTTGTTAATCAAAACTGATATTGATATTTTATTTTGATTTTTTTCACTTTAATCCCTCTGAAAGGTAAAACACACTCAGAAAGATAATTCCTCTTTTCTTTGTTTTCCCTCCCCAAGAAGAAGCATCCACAGTTTAAGGCAGCAAATCTGAGCAATTTCGTAAATTATGTCAACACAAATGAAAATTAGCCAACAAAAGAAATTCAATTGAGTTAAATAGGAGGTTATTATCATACCTCACATTCTCTTCTGTCCTTACCTGTAGCTCCATGAAGAGTGAGTCAGGTAAGAACTAACCAGAGGGGACAAAACTGCTGACATTGTGCACTATTCCAGACATAGCAAAAAGAATATAAAATAAATAGTATACGAAGATGCAACTCTAGGATTACGTGTTTCCCCAAAGATGTGCTGTTCCATACTCATTTTTCACCAAATTGAGCTGCACCTCAAGTAAATAAAAAAAATACCAGTTGCCACAAGCAGCTCAAATTAAGTGCAAATATTTCTGAAGACTTCACTAAGACTATAATCTCATCTTTCAAGGTTTTCAGTTCCTCACTTCCTTTAGTGGTTTATGGAAACAAGTAGACCAGATTCCCCCAAATCTTGTCAATATTTTTACCAATCTAACACGACTGCTGCAGATTTGAAATGGTAGCACCCTGGATCCACTCATTTGGCACACACATAAAAGTGCACATACACACACACACACAAGGCTAAAGGTGGTAGAAAACCCAGGCAAAGTGAGTTTATTTGATTGTAGTCATTAGTGCTGTACATTACAGGTTCAATCCTGCTCCCTTTGATGTCGGTGGTATTACTCTCATGGAATCCATGTGCTCTGAAAAAAAAAAGCATGAGTTTTGCAAATTTATCATTTTGTCATCTATGCTTCAGGTCAAAATTATAATCCAGTGTTTTAGACTTGGGTTTGAGCCAAATTATTTTTGCTAAAGGTTCAAAGAATGCATACTTGTCCTTCAGAGAGGTGCCAATCCACTTTACAACCAAGGAGTAACACTGTTGAGGTTTTCAGAGCAGTCTGAGGGATGCAAACATCTTGCAGGTGACCACAGCAATCTCAGCTTTCAGGGTCTCCCTGCAGCAAACAGCAAATCCCTCCTCTTGCTGGGGCCATGACAGTGCCCACATACTTAGAAAGAGCTGGGAAAGACATTTGGGGAGCACCAGAATGAAGGAGATTTTCTGGGATTGTTTGTGCTACTGAACTGAAGCTCTTTCAGTGAAATATCCTAAATCCTAATCATTTACATTATCCACTCCTCAGCTTTTAAATGAAGGAGGTTTCTTTCTCTCCCCATCCTCACCTTCTCTCATTCACGCTGGAGAATATTCCATAGTGAAAGAAAGATGTTACATACCAAGAGGAAAGTTCTTCTTGTTACCACAGTTGTTCAACCAAATGCATTCAACAGAGACATTCAAGAAGTTCTGAAGTGAGGCAGAGGGGCTTCCCAGAAACAGGACTTCACTTTAAGTCAACAGAAAGGATAAGAGAACATGGAAACAATTTAGGTGGGTGCCAGATGTCGATAGGGCATTGATTTTGAAAGCCTCTCCCTCTATCCCAAAGTTAATGTACTAAGAACTGGGACCTCAGAGAAAGTGAGGTGATTACAAGGGAGCCAGGTGCCTGATTTACTGAAGAAACAACTCCTAGAACTGCCACTGACTCAAACTGCAGTTAAGAAGTGCAGAGCACCCACAAAAGCCTGGCCCCAGAGGTTATTTGGACCAGTTTTACTCAGAGGGTGTGCTGCAAAGATGCAGCGAGCAGATTTACCACTTTCAGGCAAGTGGAAAAAGAGTGGACAGGGCAGTGGACTGACATGAGAAGTGCAGTGTGTGGCTGCATGGACTCTGGGAGAGCTGGAGGATGGATGGTGGAGACAGTGACAAAAAACGTGCCAGATCTCATTGGTATTTAGACCAGGGAGCCCCCAGAAAAGCTCCTATCATCACATCTTTTTACTGCACAGAAGAGAGCATAGGGATGTGCACTGATCCCTGCAGCCACTTCTCTCTGGAGCCAGGGAGCAAATCTGCCTCCATGGAGCTACCCCACCAGCCCAGCCTACCTGAGAGTCTGGATCATGATTACTGATGCATCTTTTTATGGCAGAGGGAGGCAAAATATAAGAAGAAGACCCTTAAGACTTTCCTGAAACAGCATTTCTGCAGTGTATGTGATACATACTTACTTACTTACTGTCACTTATTGGGAATTCTGCAAGGTACTCTGCGAAATTTGGTGAGGGCTTTGCCACTCACAACCAACACAGAGTTGGGATCCTTCCAGTAAACTCTGTCCGCTGCCCCAAGCACATCATCCCATCAGCAATCTGCCCTGTTACAGCAACCTAATCAGTGCTGACTCCAGTGGGAGCAGATCTGAACCTACAGTCACCACCGATCATCTTCCCGTGCTTTTTGGTTTGCAGTATTGAAGAAAAGAGCAATGAAAAACAGTAACATTGTGCTTCCAAACCTACTAACAAAAGCCAATTCAACAACATAACCTCTAGCAGTATTTATAATGTGCCTTTAAATTGCCTTGCCATACTACACAGAGCAAGTGTCAGTGTGGGGAATGGAGAAAATGTGCCTTTTTTACCTTGTAAATTAAGTTTCAATGCTCTGGCTGGCTAAGAAGTGCTTTTTCATGGCTCACAAATCCATATCAAACACCAGCGTCCATGTCAGTCATTTTCATGCTGGTGTGTTACCAAAACATACTGTCAGCTGAGCAAAACACAAACTGTAGCTGCTCTTTTCAAAATCAAAATATTTTCCACTGAAACACTTTCACTTTGAGGATGTTGCTGCTTAAGGACATTGTTTACTCACCTTGTTACTGTCTCCCAGGCTTCCTCTGCTGCCTCTCCTTCCACTGGCGCACTTCTGGCATGGCCAAACAGATTTCCCCTTGATGAAGAAAGATTTCCCTATTTTTATTTCCCCTACCCTTAGCCCTTTTGCCTCTCCTCTCCATTTCCTTACCTCCAGTAACCAGGGCAAACTTGGGCTAAATTCCATTGGCTCTGGATCTGTCAGTCCCACCAGTGACACCTCCTCACCTCGGGATACCCTGGCCATTCTCACCCTCCCTCCCACCCAGACTTGTGCCTCTCCCCAGCATGGTGATGGTTCCCCCAGAGAAACTTTCTGTGAGCTTTGCTTCTTCAAATTCCTCATTCCAAAGGCCCCACATGGCTGCCCTGTGGTCAGCACTGGATGGAGGTGAGGGACAGCAGAACACCTGGGGTTGGAATGGACCTCTGGAGACCACCCAGTCCCACCCCCCCACCCAGGCAGGGTCACCTGGAGCAGGTGACACAGGAATGCATCCAGGTGCGTTTGGAATGTCTCCAGAGAGGGAGACTCCACACCCTCTCTGGCCAACCTGTCCCAGTGCTTTGCCACCCGCAACATAAAGAAGTTCTTCCTCGGGTTCGAGGGAAAATTCCTGTGTTTTAGTTTATGGCCACTGCTCCTCGTCCTGTCGCTGGGCACCACTAAAAAGAGCCCGGCACCATCCTCTTGGCACCCGGCCCGGAGATATTTATATGCATTAATGACATCCCCTCCCAGTTTTCTCCTCTCCAGACTAAACAGGCAGCCTCTCCTCATCAGAGAGATGCTCCAGACCCCTTATCATCTTCGCGGCCTGCGCTGGACTCCGTCCAGCATTTCCTCGTCTTTCTTGCACCGAGGAGCGCAGAACAACTGGGCGCAAATCTCCAGATGCGCGGGGGTGGTGTGGTGGGAGGGGAAGGGGGGCGGTGAGGGGGTGTCGTTTCCCCGACGGGGCGCTCCCCCCCCCCCCGGTGCTGCGCGGCTCTTCGCGACATTACGGCGGGCGGGCGGGCGGCACGCCAGGAATGCGCGCTCCCGGCGGCGGGGCCGCGCTCCCGGCGGCGGGGCCGCGCTCCCGGCGGCGGGGCCGCGCACCGGGCGGGGGCGGGATGACATCATGAGAAAGTGGCGGCGTCCCCGGCAGCGGGCGGGCGCCGCGGGGAGGGGAGCGGCGGGCAGAGAAGGAGGGAGGGAGGGAGAGCGGGCAGGAAGGAAGCGCCGTCGGAAGCCCCCGGGGCAGCGGCAGCAGCAGCGCTCATCCTGCATCCCGCATCCCGCATCCCTCGGGAGCGCCGTGCCGGAGCGGGATGCGCGGCTTAGGAGGCGTCCCTCCCGCCCAGCGCGCACCCCGCGGCGGGCGGCAGCGCGCCCGGGACCGCGGGCACAGGGCGCGGGGCCGCCCCCGAGGGTTGCGGGGGTGACGAGCGCGGCGGTGCCACCGGCGGCGATGCCCCAGCCCGTCCCTCCCTTTGTGTGTCGGCGGGACCGGGCGAAGGAAGGAGCCCCGTCCGAGATCTGCCCGTCCCGCCCGGTAACAGCCCCGGCGGCCCCATTGGCTCCCGCCGCCGCCGCTTCCTGCGGCCGCGCCGCCCCCGCGGGGGCTCCGCGGGCCCCGCGCCAGCCCCGCCCGCCGCCGGCACCGCCCGCCCGCCGCGCAGCCGCTTTTATGAATGAAACACCGGCCGCGTGCTCGGGCAGGGGGGGAAAAAACCCCCTCTGCCCCAACAGAGGGGACCGGGAGCGACCGGGAGCAGAGGATGCCGAGGCGCGGGTGCAGCGCCGGGCGAGGGGGAGCGGGAGCGGGAGCCGCGCTCTGGGCAACGCGGCCGGGAGCAGCTGTTTGGAGGCAAAGAGGCACCATCCAGCGGCTGCCCTAAAGGCTCTCCCTGCACGCCCTCAAGCTGCTCCCTAGAAAAGTGTTGGGAGTGCAGGGAAGTCCATTAAATAGGGTCCCAGGGTCGTGGGTGGAAGTCAGTTAAATAGGGTCGCCGGGTTGCGCGTTGCGGGAAGGGCCAGTTCCAGCCCGAGAGTGCAGGGTCGTGGCGTGTTTCTCCGTTAAAAATTGAAACCTTGCCCCGCCGGCTGAAGTTGTGAAAACAGAAGTGCACGTCCTGGGCGTGAAGCACAATAGGACAGGCGGAGGGACAGGGCACGGCCTCCTCGCCGAGGAACCCTCCGGGTCGCCCCAGGGGCTGTGGCATGCAAGGGGAACTGAGATCGTGGGGCCTCCGACATCCTCCTCCTCCTAACAGACGAAGACAAAATGGAGACAAATGGTCAAGCAAACGAGTAAACTAGAAAAGATGGGCAGACAGTCCGTGCACAGAGATTATGTAAACACCCAACTGTGCAACAACATGCCCTGTGATCTTTGGCACTGCTTTCCCTGCAGGTCAGGCAGGAGAGATGCTGTGTGACTCCATGGCATGTCCTCCCACAGCATGTCCTCCACGGCGTGTCCTCTATGGCCAGAAGCCCCTTCTGCTGCCCTGACACTGGCTGGCGATGCTGCCCTGAGCGTGGTGCCACCAGAAGGTGTTCCAGCTATCGGTGCAGCACCTGGGTGATGCTAAAGCACCAAGGCTGAGGTTAATCCCAGCGCTCCGGTTTTGAGGGGCAGGCAGCAGAACGGTGGCGTGAATCCCAATTTATGGCCTTCCCACTTCTCCCCACTCCGCTTCAGTGCAGGACAAGTCATTTCTCCCATGCATTGGCTTCACCTCCGGCGCTCTCCAGCGGGCCTCGAGCTCCCCTGTCAGCCCCTCAAAAAGTGAGAGTTTAAAGGGTACTATTTTTTAATAGAAAAGGCAAAGCAGAGCGTTTTCAGGTACGGGCAGCTGGGCCGGGGAACGGGAGTTATTTACGGCGGGGCCACATCACGCGTGGACAGGCTGTCCTGGCGACGCGGCGCGTCGGATGAGGCCCCAGCAGGCTCCGGCGGCTGCCGGCACCTCCCTCCCTCCAACCCCCCCCCCAGTTCATCTGCCTGTAGGTGCTGGAGGAAGCCCTGGCCACCATTTTGCTGCTCTGCTGGGATATTTTATTTCTGGGTGGCTGTGAGCTGTGGGGGTTGGGTGCCGAGCGCGGCCTTCCCCGCGTGCGCTGCCGCCGGATCGGCTCTCCTTGCCCTGTCCCCTGCCACCTCCGTGCCCCTTCAGGAGGGTGAAACCTTTAAAGTGAAAGGAAATACGTTAATAATTAAAAAAAAAAATTAAGCAAATTATGGAATATTAGAAAAAGAACCGTCCTGGCAGAGGAGTGGGCACCCCAGTCCTTTAAAGATTTTGGTGCGCAGCAAAACCGTCCAGGCTGGGAAAAAAATAGGAGTGAGGAAACGGGGGTAAGCTTTTCCCTTTGGGATCAACTACAAAGAGTAGGCATTCAGGTTGGGAGCGTGTCTTTTCAAAGGACAGATATGGCAGGTACACATCGGTGACAGCAATAATAATACTAATAAATTTATAACGAACAGCAACGCACTGGTAACTGCTCCGCTCCCCTCCCCGGCGCCCCCGTAAAATAATACCGAGTCTCCTTGTATTTCCCTCCCTGGTGTCTGTGTGTGGCCTTAGCCCCATTCATCATTTGGCTCCCAGTGCAGAACTCGCTCCATTTTTAAAATTATGCATGATCCACTGAAGAGACAATTTGGGTTTCCCCCACCTCTCCCTTGCCCTTGAAGAAAGCGAGCCCTTGTCTCATTTGCATTAAACCCCGGCTCTCTATAAGCTAGGCAAAGGGGAAGGACTTGAAGCCTATGGGATGGCTTTAGGGCTCTGCCCCTTGCTTTTGGCTCTCTCTCTCTCTCTTTCTCATTCTCTCTCGTGCTTTGATCTCTGCTTAACAACAGTAACGTCACAGGGACTATACAGGAGAGTTTTGTTGGAAGTTAGAAAGTTTTGCAGCCTCCAGAGGGCTGTAGCGGCAGTAGCAGAAGCAGCATCCAAGGGACTCCTGGAAGGGGAAGAGAGAGAGCGAGCGAGCGACTGACTCAGTCCTGCTGCAGAGAACTGACTCGAGGCGACGGAGGCAGACATGGAACATCAGCTGCTGTGCTGCGAGGTGGAGACCATCCGACGAGCCTACCTGGATGCCAACCTCCTCAATGACAGGGTGCTGCAGACAATGCTCAAGGCGGAGGAGACCTGCTCGCCCTCCGTCTCCTACTTCAAGTGCGTGCAGAAAGAAATCTTGCCATATATGAGGAAAATAGTTGCCACTTGGATGCTGGAGGTTCGTATCTTTTCGGGGGATTTTCCCTTTGCAAAGCTTCGGCACCGAAACGAATTAATCCGGGGAGCTGCTCCCCCATCTCCTGCCGCCCCCCTTCCCCGGCCCCCATCCCGTCCCCTGGGATCGGTTCCCCGGCGCGGGCACACGTTGTCTTGCCCTCGAAAACGCCCGCGTGTACCGGGGGGAAGCGGCCCGAGGACACGGTCGCCGCCGCCGCTGTCGCCGGTCCCATGTCCCCCCTGCCGCCGCCGGACACGGAACACCCCCCCCCCCCCCCACCCCAACCCTGCCGGTGCCCTCGGGGGTCTGGGGGTGCCCCGGCACCTTTCCCGGCCGTCGGGGCACGGCGGTCCCGGCTGCGGGGAGCTCCGGGCAGAGCCGGCTCGGGGCTCCCCCGGCCCGCCGGGGAGCGGCCCCGGCCCCGCAGCCCCCGGCGGCGCCCGCCCCTGCCAGCCCGTGTGTTCTGGGGGGTTTTTTTATTTTAAATTAATATCCTTGTACACGTATGCAAGCGGCTGCCCGTGCCAGTATTATGCGCCATCTTTGTTCTTTTATTTGCAAAGCAAAAGTGTTTATTAATCGGGAGAAAAAACGAAGAAAGTCCCGGGGAGCAAAGCCAAGGGTGTGTGTGTGTGTGGCGGGGGGGAGCGGGGGAAGGGGCCGCGGGAGGAAGGTCGGGGGGCCGGGGGACCCCGCTGGGGCTGCGGGCAGGGGGACCGGCCGGAGGGGCTCCGGCGTTTCTGGGGGGAGTTGCAGGGTGAAAGTTTCTTTGTTCAGCGCGAAGAGAGGCTGGAGCTGCGGTCACCCCTCAAAGGCACGCTTGTGCTGCGGCGGCGAGCGGCAAGGTCGCCTGGGAAAAGCCAGTTGGAAAGGGCCTCGTCCCTGGCGGGACACGTCTGGGGGGGCTCCCAGCGGGAGCCCCAGGAGCTGGGCTACATTTTCGTGCCTTTTCGGAAGCCCTGGGCCCCCGCGATGTATTTTTAATTAATTTTTGAAAGCGCAGCGCCCTGCCTTGCTCTGGGAAATGTCGCGCCCGGCTGTGCTGCAGGGCGAGAGAGGGAGGCGGTGAATTTCACTTCGGGGGACCCCCCTGGAGCCCCCCAGCAGGACCAGAGGAACGGGGCTCGGTAAAGGACCCCCGCCGCTTCATTTTCAGCCTTTTTTGAGAGCTCAAATAATTTTTTAAATATTTTTAAATATTTTTTGAAAAGATGACGTCTGGGGAAATGAGGCTGGACGCCACCTTTGTGTCTCGACCAGAGAGGGGAATCGGCAGCACAACGGCAAATTAGATGAAAAAATAAAAGCGAAATAAATAAATCCAGGGCCAAGCCCAGCTCTGCACCCCGTTCCCAACCACGGGGGTTTGCATTTTCCTCCGCTTTCCGTTTTCTTTCCTTTTTAAAAATTATTTCTAGGGGCTGGAAAACTGGGCACAGACCTCCTCTTCGATTACCCCCCCTCCTTTTTTGCCATGAATCGCCTGCGGGTTTCTAACGCAACATTTCCCCCCACTTTGTCACTCGTGACTTTCATTTTCTTTGATGCCGCTGGTTTTCCCATATTTATCCATTTTCCCCCCTCTGCATTTTCCCCTCGTCTCCTTCAACCTTGCCCTGCAAAGCCTGAGGGTGAGGGAGGAGGGAGGGCGAGGGCAGCGGGACAAGCCTGGCTTTCGCCTCTATTAAATTATTCTTCAACGATCTCTCTCCTTCTTTCAGGTTTGCGAGGAGCAAAAGTGCGAAGAGGAAGTTTTCCCCTTGGCTATGAATTACTTGGACAGATTTTTGTCGTTTGAACCCCTCAAGAAAAGCCGGTTGCAACTGCTCGGAGCTACCTGCATGTTTGTGGCTTCAAAAATGAAGGAGACTATTCCTCTGACCGCAGAAAAACTGTGCATTTATACAGATAACTCCATTAGACCCGACGAATTACTGGTAATTTCACGTTTAGTCACTTCAAGAATAATAAAAAAAAAAAAACAAACCAAAAAAACCTCACCAAAATCGAAACAAACATTAAAAAAGAACAAAAAAAAAAAAAAAGGAAAAGAAAGAACACAACCACACAGGCCAAGACGGTGTATTCGGAAGCCCCGCTGCTGGCGGTGTGGCCGCCGCGGAGGCTCGGGAGGGCTGGGATAGGGAGCGGGACAGGGATGGGGCCGGGATAGGGACCGGGACCCCCCCGCGCTCCCCCGGCCCCGTGGGCGGCCCGCGGGCTCCCCCTGGTGGCCCCGCTCGGGGGTGCAGCGGCCCGAAGCCCCCGGCCCCGCCTGGGGGGACCCCCCAAAAAACACCCGCATCCCGCTTTCCTTCTTCCCCCGGGGAAAGCTCTGCCCTCCCAAGCCCGGCCGGGAGCCGCCCGGCCCCGCCGCGGTGCGCCCGTGTGCGAGCGGCTCTCTAACCACGCTCTCCCCCTCTTCTTCCCCTTCCTCTTCTCTCCTTCCCTTCCCCCCCCTCCCCTTTTCCCCTCCCTCTTTCTCTTTGCAGCAAATGGAGCTGCTGCTGGTGAATAAGCTGAAATGGAATCTGGCCGCAATGACCCCCCACGATTTCATTGAACATTTCCTCACTAAAATGCCTCTGGCAGAGGACACCAAGCAGATCATCCGTAAACATGCTCAGACTTTTGTGGCTCTGTGCGCTACAGGTATGAGCCCTGCACGTCCCGCAAAGTGTGTTTTGCTTCCCCGACCCGCGCCCACCCCCCGCCTTGTAAAGCTTCCCGTAGCCGTGGTCTAAGGCGCGCTCGCCAGAGCTGCGGGGAGGTAGTTTAAGCCCCGATTATTGCCCCTTGTTTGCAGAAGGTGGATTTACTTTGCCAGAGGTAAGTTTTTTTTTGTTGTTGTTGTTCCAGAAGATATTTCGCCTTCTGAGCTTTTGGAGTTTGTGCTTGTTGTCAGGGAGGGAGAAGGACCCCCCCCTCCCCGGCCCCCTCTCTGTGGAGCCGCAGCTCAGCGTGGCAGGATTTCTTCGCCCTCCGCACGCACCGGGTTGATGCGGGGGCTGCAAAAGGCTTACGGGGGAATCCCTCCCCGCGTGTGGATTCATTCTTGAGACAGTTTTTAAAGGCGGGCAGGGAGATTTTTGCCTGTGAATAGCTCTGCGCGGGGGGTTTTAAAACTTCCCTCTTCAAGTTGCCTCTTCCTCCCCCTCCTCGGTGGCTGGTGGATTGGAGGAGGGCCACGCGGCACAGAGGCTTTCCTGGCACGGGACCGAGCCGCTGCCATCTGCACCCTCCTGACCACGTGCTGTGCTGGAGCCATGAGCAGGGCCGGGCCTCCAGAGATGCCGAGTTAGTGGTATCCACACTCTGGGAAAACCTCGGTGGGAGACGCGTGCGCGTGGCCAGTGGCGCAAATTAACGTCGCGTAGTTTCTTTGCATGAAAAGATGAAAGAATGATTGTAGGCACTCAGAAGGAAAAAAAAATCAACAAAAAACCCCAAAACAAAACCCACCAAAATTTATTTCATGGAGTCGGCCCTTACTGCAAGGCCTAAAGATAAAAAGACCAAGCCATAAAAGAGAAATTTATAAACGCTGGCATTGCTCTTCATCTTGGCCCTAACATCGGCATAACAGGTTAGATTGCCTGGAATAATGCTCGGTGTTAGGAGCACCGCAACCTCCAAACAGCCTTCAAACCACAGGCAGCAGCATTTTGGGAAAATCAATTGTAACTCTCCATGTAACTCTCAAATGTAACTCTGCCGGGTCCTGCCAGATAAGGCTGCAGCGACTCTGAACGTGTGATTTGCTAAGTGTGAAGCTTCCTCGGCCTTTAGCTAAAAGGAGCAGCTACCTGGCCTCCCCTTTGGATATGGGGATGTTTAACCTAGGTTGTTGTGTTGGCAATGACAGGGATGAAAACAAGGGTAGTTCAAAGGTTGGAGACTCGCTAAGAGTCCAGTACTTTGATCTACTGTCGGTGTTGTTATGTTTCTTTTAGGAAGCACATCCAGAGCCCTTATTTAACATTGCTACACACCACAGCTGGAGAATGGATCAGTAAATGAGAACCATGTTCTGGGAGTTTTACTTAGCTTTTTACAAAAAAAACCCCAGTGCTGAGCTCACCAGAGTTGGGGCCCTCTTCAGCTCCCTACTGAAGCTGGGAGTATTGCCTGGGGAAGCAGCGCTCAGGAAGGCTGCCACTAGGCTCTGTGGTTTTAACTGTTATTTTTGGATGTCAGGAATTCCTCTTACCTTTTTGCTTTCCTCATGCCTTCTTTGTTGGCTAGTGAAGATCACATGTGGCTTAAGCAGCATCTGGACTTTGCTTTGCTGTTGCTGGGTTGTGTTGTGTTTCCCCTTGCCAAAATGAACCGAGATGGACTGCAAACGTGTTGTGCTGCCTGGATGCTGTGGGGCCCAATCCAAAGTCCACTGGAAACACTGACACTCGCTTAAGTGGCCTCAGGGGCAAGTGCAAGTCTATCCTTTGCCTGTGTCCTCTTCTGTAAAGGAGGTTCTCCTAAGAAGAAGAACAATGCTTGCTTAGAAAATAAAGCCTTGGCCAGTTGGCTTAACAAGGTGAAGGCTGTGGAAGTATTTGCAGATGAGTGCTGTATGTGTTTGCTCCAGAAAAAGAAGGTTACGCTGCAAGGTGAAGTTGAGGGGAATTCCTTTTAAGCTCCCTCTTCAGTTGTCTGGCTAGTAGAAGTGGATTTGTTTGATTTGGTTTGGTTTTGAAAAATCCATTTTCACCAAAGGATGTCTTTGTGCTGTGGTAGGTTAGGGAGAAAAAGAAAAAAAAAAAAGAAATAAAAAAGAAAAAAATTACCAGGGGTTGTTTGAAGTTAACACATAATTGAGCTTAATGAATGGGGCTTTGGCATGGCCGAGCAAGGCAGGGAGAGCTCAAAAGGAAGCAGGCCTCTTTTGGCCCAAGTTAAGACCAGTGTTGAGGGAGCACTGCAGCTCTATACAAGCATAACAATGAATAGCAACAAATATTGGAGTTTCAGCATTTCATTATGTTCCTCTGGTTATCAAAACATACCAGGCTCCCCTTTATTATTATTATTATTATTATTATTGCCATTATTATTGTCGTTGCTTCGCTCCTCTCTGACGGAGAAAGAAAGGTCCCCCCTTTGAAACAAGCGCGTTACAATCCTCCTATTCTCTGGCCTTTATAAAATTGGAAGTCTCAAGGTATGTGACCAGTTGGAACCTGTTGCATCTTGCAGCAAGTGATTTATGTTCGCAGTTTTGATTTGCCTCAATGAAAAGATTTTCATTCATAGCCCCCAGCTCTCCAGACGGATGGAATTGCTGCTCCATTTAAAAAGGAAAAGGGGTGACTCGCCTTGTTAGGAATTTTTTTTAAAGCGCTGCAGCGCCTATATGCCTGCTTTGTCCTCCCTTCAGGGTGGCTGGCATTCTTCTCTCTCCTCCCCCTCCTCTCTCTCTCTCTCTCTCTTTTTAACAACGCTGAAGTTGTTTATTCTTTTTGGATGAAGTCTCAGATAGGCTACTGGGGATGTGTGCTTCAATTGATGGGGCCCCCTACCCCATTGTGGCTGTGTCAGGTCTAATTCATCTCACCGAAGCCCCCTTGTTCCTGAGCGCTCAATAGCGCAAGATGAGGCGATGGAGGCTGACAATGATGCCACACTCTTCACTTGGGGGCATCCAATTACAGGCGAGAGGGGCCCCCTGATTAATATGCTGAAATTAGTGGCCTCTGCCACAAATAATTCCTTGTTGAGTTGCAACAAAAAGGCAGTCCATGCTGCTTGTCTGGAGTGGTTATAGGGACAGACACAAACTGGTCATTTAAACTTCATTATCACTTTTCCACCTTGGAAAGAATGAGGGTGTGACTATGAATTCATGTTCTTGTTTACTGCTCCATGTAAAAGAAGAACGCAAATATTAATCCCAAACGTGGTCCTGTCAGGACAGAACTCATTCAACTGACACATTTTGGTCATGTTCTGTTTGTGGAGCTCGGTAAATACTGTCGTGAACGTGCTGCAACCCCATCTTGGTGGGATTCATGCTTGCCTACTGAAATGCCCCATTTCTGAAGTCTACCTGCAGCTGTGTGTCAGTATTCCAGTTAGGGACTGCCTTTGGAATGTGTACAGTTGTCACTAAGCAGCCTGGTCTGCTCTGGTTTTTGGGAATGACAGCAGCTTGCCAGAAGCTGGGTGTGTTTATACCTGCCCGGAAATGGGCAGATTAGGAAAAAGGGATAAACTAAATTTATCTCAAGCGCAGTAACACAAATGAGATGACTTTAGGTCGAGCTTGCCTTTTCCCTGGCACTGCAGCACAAAAGTCTGGCAGTTGTAATTTTGGAGGTTCGTAGAGCGCTGGGCGAAATTGCCCCTTTGAAGGTGGGTATTGGTCAGGGCCACAATGGAGTGCCAGAGGTGTCTGAATAGACTCAGAGCCAGGACTTTCATGGAGTCCTGAAGTCTTTAGTTTCACTGGTAAAACATTGACACAAAAGTTATTTTATCATAATAAAGGAGATGCATGATTTAATACTTAAACTGTTCCAGTGAGCCCTCTAAGCTGTCCATGCCTTTGATTTCATTCAAGGGTTTGACAGATGGTTTATATTTTTTCAGCCCAGAGGAAGTTGTATTCTGACAAAAGCTGAAGGAATGTATCTCAGGTTCTGGTGTACAATGTGGCATTTCCCTTACTCCCTCACAAAATTGGACATTTACTTGTGCCACTTACTTCCTTTGTTTCTGGTTCTCCTCCCAAGGTGTGCACTGCCACAGATCAAACACATTCCTGCTCAACAGAGTCTTAGCATTAAAATGGGGGTTATTATTATTATTATTATTATTATTTAAAAAACCCAAACAAAACAAACCACCCTCAAAACAAAACAACAAAACGAAAAACATGCTAAATGGCAGAGATAGCCCCTTAAGGAATCATGGGAGTGGCTTTGTGGAGAGACCTACAGCAATGCAGTCTGGAAGGGGGCCCAGCCTCTTGTCAGCATGGTGTCACATCAGAATGTAACTGATTGTCCGCCAATTCTTGGGACCCCCGTCACTTAGTTATGCCACATTTACATTAAATCCCTGTTGCCAGGATGGATGGCAGCCACTGACAAGAGACTAGGTTGAGACAAAGCATTTTTAAGATGAAACTGTAATTTAAATATGGATTATCTGCCTCCTGACAGGGTTAAGCAGTCTTTCTCTTCTCTTTC
Organism: Neopelma chrysocephalum; assembly: GCF_003984885.1. NCBI lineage: Eukaryota > Metazoa > Chordata > Aves > Passeriformes > Pipridae > Neopelma > Neopelma chrysocephalum. The sequence continues at coordinate 1,190,188 of NW_020897771.1, read as the reverse complement.
TTTTTGTTGATGTTGTTGTTCATTAAAGCAATATTCCTTTGAATGTCAGTGCAAAGGTTTCTGCTTTAAAGGGCCCGAGGACTCATTATGAGCGTGCACCTCGGGTCTGATCCCGCGAAACGCTTCCCAACGGGAACAGGGTTTCTCAGATGGATAGTGCCATTGACCCCAGTGGCATTATCCACATGAGCAAAGCATTTTAACATTTGAAGAATGGGGGCCCTGCTTATGATAAAAATACCTCCAAGTGATGAATGGCCTCCCAGGGGGAGTGCTAGGAAGGGCTACTCACTGCACTACAGTTGCTCATGTGGATAAGTGTTTACAGGTTCAGACCTGTAACAGTTGGGAGCAGGAGGCACCTTTCTGCTCCCAGTTTTCCTTGCCTTTTGGGATGCAATAGTTGTTGGCAGCTGAAGCCATGCTGGTAGAAGAGTGTATGTGTATGGACAGGCTTCTCCTAAAGCAATCATTTCAGTCTTTTTTTTTTTCTCTTTTTTTTTTGTTTTCTCTCCTTTCTTCATACAGATATTAAATTTATTTCAAACCCACCTTCCATGATCGCAGCTGGCAGTGTGGTAGCAGCTGTGCAAGGCCTGCATCTGGGGAACACTAACACTTTCCTCTCCTATCAATGCCTCACACATTTCCTATCACAAGTTATCAAATGTGATCCGGTAAGTGACTCTTTCTCTTGGTTGATCTCCTGTTTTTTAAGAATGAACCCCCGCTCGCTGCTGCATAGTAGCTAATCTGACAGTAAATCTTGATGAAAGTCAAACCACAGAGTGGGGTTTTTGAATGTGTTCTCTTGTGTCCATCCTGGTTATTTGGCTGTCATTATATCCATTAATAATCTGTGATTACGCTGCTGCAGTGCCACATCCAGCTCTAATGTGTGTGAGAGAGGTGTTACCTGACAAAGCCCTGCATCCATTTCGGACCTTGCAGGGGCTGTTTGGCTGTGGGTAATTAAACCAGGAGTCTGTGTAAAACAAAACTTGGAGAATAAGACGAGGAAATAGTTACTGAGACCTCGTGGTATCTCTGACCTTATCTTTGACCATTCTCGAGGCCTTTTATTGTGCCAAGTGGTGTGAAAAAGCCCTTCTTAAAAGAGTTCTAATGATCTAATTTGGTTTATTACTGTGCTAGACCTGCACAGTAGCTGGTATTGAATTCCTTTTTGGAACAAATGCTCGTCCCACGACTTTCTGACAAGGTAGATGGTCCTCACAGGACTCTCATTTTGCCCTGCAGCTTCCAGGAGATGCACATCAGTAACTAGTGAGCAATAAACCTTTCATGAGTGAATGGGCCAGGAAGGGAGCCTACAAGGAAGACCTAAAGTCAATGATCCATGTCATAATGGTGTGTGAAGTTGGGGCAGAGTTGAGCTTTGTTTTGTAACAATGTGGAAGACCAATAAATAGATGCTTTAAAAAGGTTCTTGTGAGGTCTCCAAGCGCTGGACAATGAGTCAAATAAAGACAACTCTGTGGTTAGCAGCAGAATCTTTGAGATGCTGTTCAATTATTTTACATGTTAATAATTTTAAATGCATAGAGAACTGTACCAGTCCAGCCACTGCAAAACTAGGTTAGTATAACGGGACTCTGTTGGCAGGACTGAGTGATTTCTGGAAAGATGAATGCATCATAACTGAATACTCACAAAAGAATTATTTTACCTTTGATAGGCTATGTGAAACAATTGCTGAAAAATAATATTTCTCAGCTTATCATTTTGATCACCTGAACAGTGCCTTGGCATTGAGCATGTTATTTTTGTCATTTGTATTACTGTGGCTGAGGCAGTAATACATTAGTGCTGAAATGTGAAATACTCTGAGAACTTGAAATGCTGAAATAACGCGCTGCTCAGTTTGGTATGTACGTGCAATGCTGTTAGTGAACAATGCAGATATTTCAGTGTATGGTTGGCCACCGTCCAGTGTGAGATGTTTGAAGCAGGTACCGAGGGAAAATACTAGGACTGCTGTCTGTTCAGACAGTATTTTGATCAAACACTGTTGTTTAATCATTCCCGATACAGAGCATCGAAGTAGATTCTCTCGCATCTTGGAGAACAACAGCACGTCCTTATGTGACTTGACTTAGCTGATGACAAGAGCTCTTTAAAAAGAAAACAAGGGTTGTTTTAGCAAGAAAGAGAATTTTTTGCTTATTTCATTTTTTATTGTCCACAGCCAGTGCAAGGCCGCAGTCTGACCTGAGCTCAGTTAACAGCTTTAAAAGGAAGTAACTCCCCTCCAGCTTTCAGTGCTAAATATATGCATGTGTTAGAGCAGTTAGAGGTAGGAGTAAGGATTTTTATATGGGATGCTACGGAAAATTAGCATCATAAAATTATATGTGTGTGTACATGTACTGTTGTAATGGAACAAGGGAACAGCAACTTTCACTGCAGTTGCTCTGAGCAGAGAAACCTGGTGGTTTCATACCCAACATGATTCCCCTGCAGAGAGACTTTCCCATTATCTGTGCAATCCATGGTATCAAATGCCATTCCTATTGCCCTGTTTCAGTAGCATGTGTATGAACTGTGCTGTTCCCCAGTGATGGTTCCCCTCGTCAGGCTTCATAAGTGAACATGCTTTATATTGGATTGCCTTGAAATATTAAGATCCTGATTATCTGTCAGCTGGAGCAGCAGATCTGTTGCATTTCAGGTTACATAATTACACTTTTTTACCTTTAGTCTCAGGGAAAGCTGAATCTAAAGTAAAATGAATATCACCTGATTGGAATTCCTTTATGGTTCATGTTTACGTTGGTAGGAGTCCAATTTCCCATTTTGCCTTTGATCAGGGGTAATTAGAAGCCAGATAATCACAATTAGAAGTCTTGGGCTGTCTTCCATCATTCTATTCTTGACCCCATCATCCGAACGGATGGAATTTTACCTGACATTCATTTCCAGGCCAGAAATTCACTAAACTAGATTAGATTGGGTCTCCAAGCTGTCTGTTAGTACATTGGAATTCGTCTCCTGCCTGCCCCTTCTCAGAGGCACCTTCAAACATGTGCTCGTTATCCAGGACGGGTCAGGCAGTAACAAAGGATTTCCAAGCAGTTTCTTTTTTTGTTGTTGTTGTTTGTTTCCTTTACCATCTGACCCCGGAGTCTGATCATGTCTACTGTGTCTTGAAGGTATTTCACCACATCAGTTAAGCCAGCAAGTTTGTTGTTTTTTGGTTTTTTTTTTTTCACTGAGGAGCTTAATTAATCCAGGAAGGGTTTATGACCTTGAACAAACTGTGGGCATTGAAAATTTGGGTAGTGAAGCAGAAAAGTTGTTGGGAGAAGTTATCACAGTAATGCACAAGTTCTGTATTTGCTTTTCAGTCATACCGAATTTTATATTTTGCAGATATTTTTGCTAGCTCTAATGCATTCCTGCAGGCAAACTATTTATCTAACGGTCATGTGAATAAGAAATGAACAAAATGCCTAAAACATTTAAAAAATAGTTCTCATTCAACTGTAGCTTCAAACAGTCTGTTTGTAATAAATTGTAAAGATTAGGTTTAAAAAAAAATACAGTTACGACATGCTGCACTCTTGAGAATTTCAAAGGAAAAAAAATTCTGTGGTCAAAAAGTACCTTTAAATTACATAGTCCTATGCAACTATTCATAACTGGACTCCAGAGGGAGAAGAATAGGTATTTATAGAAATTCTTTTGAATGGTTTTAGTTTTCAGAGCTCAAACACGCTCTATGCAAATGGTTAGGATTAAAAAAAAAACAAAACACAGGACAAAATTCCCATCAAAACTCACCAGACAATCCACTCCCCCCACCAAAAAAAAGAAAAAAAAAACCCACCCCAAACCCAAAAGGGTTCATTTTGCTCTGAACATAAATTTCCTTTCAGTTTGGAAAGCTGAACATGCCACCTTGTTAAAACAGAATTATCCTCAGAAGTGCCTGGATTTGTAAAACCAGAAAGACCTAAAAACCTGTATTGGTGTGCTCCTCTTTAACACATCTAATTCCAAGTGTGACTGAGGGGACGTGGTACAGGACAAGGTTTTACAGTCAGGATTGATCCATCATATCTGGAGGAGAGGGTGAAAAAGGACTTCATAGAGACCTTATTGTGGAGGCCAGAGGTATGCAGGAGCCAAAGGCATGATGACTTTAGGATATGAGGCGTTTCTTTTTGTCATTTAAAACGCTGTGTGTCTCTGTCAAGAGGAAATATTACACTAGGGTTTAAACCAGGAAAGGTCATAGGTTATGTGTTTTCAGTGAGCTGTAACTGATGGTCTGATCTGCTTAGAGGTAGGATTAACCTCCCTCTCTCTCAGAAAGGACTTGCAGAGAATTGTTTGCTTGGGTTTCTAATCTTATTTTACCCCAAATGCCATGTGCCCTTATTGGTGGCAGAGGAGATTCTTGTGGTAGTGGAATCAGTGAAAAGCTGGTAGATCACACAAGAAGCCTCTGAATGAAGGCAGAATTGAAACTGGGAAATAAAGAAAACAGCAGGCAGGTCACCCTCTCAGGAAAACAACATTCATTCTCAGTCATGCACATCCTAACACTTTTGACGGCAATTTATCATGGAAGACTGGGTTCACCGCCAGGGCTAACACATGTCATAGGTTAAATCAGAAAAGGCAATGCTGAAAGGAAACTTCAAAAGTCCTTAATACACAGAGTTAAATATGTTGGGGGGAAAAAGCCTGCGATGTTTGTTACAAAGATATGAGTAAACAGCTGGCTGGGGGAGTTTTGGCAAAACGTTGTGGGATTGTTTTGCCTGCGTAAGGCACCGTTCCTGTGTCGTTCCAATGGATGTACATGGCTCCATAGCTTGCAGAAAGTTGGACTGGCTGGGCCTTCTCCAGTTCTAATTGCTGTGATTTAGATATAACTACTCATGGAATGGTTTAATGCCTGGGGGAAGTTACCTTTCCCCACCGTAGACATGATCCTCCTTGGTGCTTTGTGCTTTTAATTCACAGCGAAGTCTGTGAGAGCAGCGAGGCCCTTGCACCCTCCTGAAGGCTCAGGAGGATTGTTGTGCATATCCAGCTCTGAGAAAATGCTTTGGAAGCGAGGGGAAAAAAGATGTCTGAGATGTCAAGGTGAACATGGTAGCCAACAGAAGGCTTGGCTGCAGCTGGGAATGAAAGGTTATGGAGGAGTTTAGTGGTGCTCCTGAAAGATCTCTCCATTTTGGGGTGACGCAGCCCAGTACCTTGTTCTGGATGTACAGATGCTTTCAGAGCTAGGAAAGGATCAGCCAAGTTGAGCTGCCCACTGCTGGACACAGCAGCAGCTGGCAGGAACCTCTGGGCACGTATATCCAAATATATATATGGCGCTTCTATCTAAGAACTTCATATCCCTGGAACTTAGCCTGAGAAAATAATCACCGCTTATGACCATCATTTCTAGTAGACTGCACTGCCAAAGCATTTCTGGCAGAAAGCACAGTTTTAGGACCAATGGACCTTTAGAGAACAGGCAGAAAAGGTCCAACATCTTCCTCTGGTCCTGCCCAGCTCAGTTGAAACACGTGTCAGTGTAGTGGGGCATCCACCACATCCAGCTCTGTGGACTGAGCCTGAACAACCAGTGATGGTGTGTCCATGGGGATGCTCCCCATGGCCATTCCATCCACAGCACATGGCAAGAGCCAGTTGCTGAAGCCTCAGTCCAGGCTGGCATCCTGCAGGAAATTGGGTGGCTCGTCCAATCCTTTCACTGTTTGGTGTTTCTCCTGCTCTTCCCACCCTCCTCTGGGCCTGCAGCTCTCCCAGATAACCTGAGTAGATTCCTCTCGCCTTTTTCTCAAGAAATGCTGTTTAAGTCTGTGACCTTACTGTGTTTCTAAAGGACTCTTGGGTCTTTCTCTCCTTCCATTCAACCTCCTCTAGGATTGTTTACGAGCCTGCCAAGAACAGATTGAATCCCTCCTTGAATCCAGTCTACGTCAGGCACAGCAGCACAACGTATCTTCAGAAACAAAGACTGTAGAGGACGAAGCAGATCTTTCCTGCACACCCACTGATGTGCGAGATGTGAACATTTAAGAGGACTTCTTCTTCTTCTAATGGATTTGCTTGGCAAGAAAAGCAGACAAAAGAAAGGGCATCTGAGAAGGAATCGGCGTCAGGATCTCCCCCCCAGAAACCCTTTTCTCCAGGACATTTTTATACCAGAAGGGAAAACCAGTTCTTGTTATATTTTTTTCTTGCTCTGTCTCCCTTCCATCTGTGACTTCAAACAAACAAATAAAACAAAAAGTACCCCAAAAACTGTCTTAAAAAAAAGAAAAAATAGTATTTGCATTACCCCCAGGGGTTTGTGCTACAAAAATAGAGGATTTTATACAATAATAATCAACTAGTTTTTATATTAAAGTGTTCTTGTCTGTATGTTGTAAAAATAGGCATTAACACACAAAATGTCTCCAGGGGAGGTATTAGATTTGATTTCTTACATATAAAACAAACCAACCAACCATTTTTAAAGTAGAAGAGGGTTATTTTTTTTTTTTAGATAGTAAATGAAATATTCTTTTTCTTTAAAAAGCATAGCTTTAACGCAGTTCTAGGCTTTTCTGTATCTTGCTTGCTTATGCATTTAGTCACTTTATAATTCATCTGTAAATGTTTATTTTATTTCTTTAGGTTTTTTTTATCCTCTTCACCTTATAAATGGTTAACGTAACCCATAAGTTAGTCTATGTTAGTATGCAGCATTATTATATGTTAATCTTTTTTTTTTGTGCCTGTGGATTGCCTGTGCATAAGGCATTTGTAGGGTTCCAGCTGAGCATTGTTGGGAAAGGCCAATGTACTACTCACACAGTACCCTATTATAAAGAGAAACCGAAATAGTGACATAATATATTATATTTTTGTAATCTTCCTATTTTTGTAGTTACCTGTGTAAAAATGCTGGTCTGACCCCACAGATATTCAGCCTAATTATGGTCAGGTTCAATCCACAGTTCAGTCTTTTTTTTTTTTTTTTGTTTGTCTGTAATATTCTAAAACCATTCCATTCAAAGCACTTTCAGTCCATTAGATATAGGAATTACATTCTTTTATTGTGTGGGAATTTTATTTTTTTTTTTTAATGGAATGGTTTGGAAATATATAAAGTGCTTGTTGCAAACTTGGAATTGCAAAGCAAGTGCATTTAACTATGGTGTTAGAGGAGAAGTGATTTTCTTTTCCGAAGGTTGTGTTCCAGTGAGAGAAATTGCATTCACAAATTGCCAGGATATCTTCCTATCCTTTTCTATAGAAAAGCTGAAGTTTAGAATCCTTTGGTGCCAACTCATCTTTATAAATTAGGGGCCTTAAAGGTTCACATATAGGACACGTAGTTTAAGGATTGTCGCTAGATGTTTTACAACTGAAGGTTTTTAAACACTAAAATATATAATTTATAGTTAAGGCTAAAAAGAATATTTATTGCAGAGGATGTTCGTAAGGCCAGTATGATTTGTAAATTAATGCAATCGCCCCTTTTGTTTTAAAAAAAGAAAATGAAATCTTTCTACCCTTGATGTTGCAGTTTTAACACAGCTTATTAAAGCAAAAAGGACACGCTTCAAAGAACAAACCCAAAACCAAGCAGTGCATTTGGCCCCTTCCTTTCCATTTTCAAAAGCAGTCTAACCATGAAAAAAAACGCCATAGTTAATAGATATGAAAATTGGAGTACTTGAAAGAAGTTTTTATACCAGTATATGCCCCATTTTTTTTTTTTTTAAATTTAGCTACAAATAGAAAATTTGCACATCTTGGCTATGTATCTTTTTATTATTATTTTAGAAAGTAGCTGAAGGGACGTGGACATAGCTGTTGAAGTTGATGCTCGAGGAGAATGTGATGGTGAACTGTATGTGAGAAAACTGCCGCTAAGGTGTTGATTGTAAAAAAAAAAAACAAAAAAACAACAAAACAGCAAAAAACAAAAAAGGAACAAAAAAAAAAGGAAAAAAGAAAAAAAGTTCAAAGTTTAAAAAAAAAAAGAAAAAGAGAAAAGAAAAGGAGTGGATGCTCCGTCTTTATTGAGCTGCTATGGATAAATTCCCAGCATGGTTTGAAAAAAAAATTAACATTGCTTCTCTGTATCTTTGTCATTGTGTTTTGCTGCTATTTTGTGGATCAGTTTTTCTTTTTTTTGTTATACAATGTCATATACTGCCATGTTATAGGTTTTAATTTTCTCATAGAAAATTATATTATTGACATCATTTTTTTTTGTAGATTTTTTTTTATGTGATCAATTTTTACTTAATGTGATTACTGCTCTATTCCAAAAAAAAAAAAAAGGTTCCTGTTTCACAATACCTCATACTTCAGTTTTTAACCGTGTCTAGACCAGGTTTTTAATGCTCCTACAGTGCCTCATAGTTCTACTGCAAACGGAAATGCATCGAATGGGTCTCGCGATTTGCAACTAGGTTGCATTAATTTAAGAAACAGCAGACATTTCAGAAGATCAAGTCATGTCAAGGGTTGTGGTTTTTTTTTTTTGTTTTGTTTTGTTTTGTTTTGTTATGCATTTTATAAAGCTGGATTCCTTGTCTGATCTGGGGTTTATTATCATAGTAGTTTTGAGCTGTGTTATTAGCCACATTGATATATGAAAGGTGCATTATAATATAACTCTTGTGTGCCACCTGATGTGGTTTCCCCTCGGCTGGGACACATCATTTGGTATGATAGGTTATCTTCTGGAACTCTAAGTATTTTGTGTGTTTAATCTGTTATGATATACTAGGGTGGTTTTTTTTTGTTTGTTTCGTTTTGGTTTTTTTTTTTTAATTATAGCATAATGCTAATTTAAAAAGCCTGTAAATCTCATAAATAAGCCAGCTAACAGAGTTGTATGCTGAAGAATAATCTAGCTGTTGCCTGTATGCTGCTAAACCAAAACAGAATTAGAACTCATCTTGAGGCAAATGCAGTTAAGATCCTACATAGTGCATAAATAAAGCATTGCAATGCTACTAGCAGTCGCAGGACCCAGGAGGACTGGATACATTCTGTCCAAATTTCAGGAACATTTCTTACTGCTTACCTCATAAAACACTTCTGTTCGTGGCATCTCTGTGTCTCTGAACCAAACCTGATACTATTGAGTTAGTGGTTGTGGGTTATATTATGTTGTTACACTGAGTGGCAGTGTGTACTGCAAGTTTCTTTTTAAAATATTCTATGTACTTAAAAAAGGCCAAATCCAGATTAAGTGGGTTCACGTGCCAGCAGAGATGCTTTATTTGTCACGTTATTATAACAATCTGTAGTAAGCAAAGCAATTCAGATTTGTACATTTTTTTATATTGTACTTATTGGCATCACTGGTCTGAAATGCACATTTTCACCGACAGACCTGTAACAGACAAGTTTCCAGCAACAAAAAAAAACTAAAGTCTAGAAATAAAATTGGTAAAACCCAACGTCTGCCTGTTGTCTTCTTTTAATATTTTTTGTTTCATAGCCTTTAAAATGCTGAATGGTTGTAACTACCCACTGCAGTGAGTAAATCATGTGATATTTTCTGGTTTTGACACTCTGTGCTTTAAGAGCTTCAGTGCTGAAAACCTTTTGTTGTTATTTTAGGAAACTGTAGGCGTTTTGGGCAGTGGGCAGGTGACTGCCTCTCACACCAACGTGTCTTTTTCAAGAAGCAAAATAGTTTCTTTTTTTGGCTGAAGACTTTATTTTAAACATCAAAGGATTTTTATTTATTTATTTATTTTATTTACTCAAAATACCCTTTGGTGTTTCTTGTCAATAAAATAGGTGCTGGATGGTACAGAACACTTGTATTTTTTTAACAGTGTAAGGCTTTGTGTCTTAGAAGACAGTCTGTTTTAAAAGCAGTAAGTTAACCTGCCTTCTTTTCTGTCCTTTCCTCTCCTACACAGCTTTTGCATCTTACTATTGTATAGCTGAGACAACAAGGGATTAAACCTGAAAAACGTAAAAACCTACTAGAAATATGTAAAAAATAACCAGACCTAGAAGGACAAGGAGGAAAAGAAATTATATATTATTATAAAGTTAAATGAAAAAATACTATAACCTGTGTCCCAATTCACATTCCAAAATATCTCTGAAAACTGGGGATGCACATTATCAATTATTACCAGATCTGAACACGGCAGAAACAGCTTATTTTTAGTGGAAATAATCAAGCTTATAACCTACATATTTGACTATTTACCCTATGAAATTATTTCAGTCTTTAAAAAAATCTACATAAAAGGTCAAGTGCTTGTCTCTCCTGTCACAAATTAGAAGTTTAGTATCTGCCTCCTGAGTTTCCCATTGACTAAACCTCACGTTACAACTGGTTCTGTGCAGTGTGTGCAGCACAGGAAATGAAAACTGAAACCCCAGAGCTCAGATCTAACATGTTAATCATTGTCTAGTGCAAAATAAGCTCGTCTCAGGGCAAGATGGGAAACCATCTGCATCAGAAGAACCCCAGCTGAGCTCGTGTGAGCCTGGTGGTTTCCCAGTCATTGCAGACAGAAACCTGAACCCTGTGGCCTGCTGTGAAATCAGAGATCAGGCAGGTAAAGTAATATCAGTACAAGCGTGATCTGGTTTTGTTCCACTTGAAATGAGCAGCTCCCGAAAGATGATCTGGACTGGATTCACAGGGACTTCAGACTAAGCCAAAGCTTAAACTGGACTGGGTCAAAAATTATTCATTTTCTCCAGCATACTTCAAAAAAAAATAAAAGACTCACTTTGGTAAGGCTGGCGGCTCACCCCTCTGAGCTTAAAGATTTGAAAATTGAGTGGAGACACACTCAGGGAATATTGATTTCTGACAAAAATCTTCTGCTGATAAAAATATGATTCAGTGAGAAATGTAAACTTGTATTTGGCCGAACAAGTTTAAGTAGGTTTTGCCATTCCTATCTGTTTTATAAACTCTATTAAACTGACTAAGTGGTGTGACTTGAGTAGGTTTAAGCCCACAGAGTCAGCTCTTTTATTTACATTTTCCTTCTCCTGAACATCATCTCCAAATGCAGACTACTAAATTTGAATGCTGGGTGAACTATGCCAGTATTACTCACATTGCAAAGGGCAGAAAGACAAGAATGTAGCAAGAAAAACAATTTACTATAGGCTGTAAAAAAATATGCATGTTCAGCTAGGCTATGCTGTAGCTTAGTAAAGGGAAAAATACTGTATTTTTTTGCAACAAATTGAGACTGCACACTGAAAAACTTCCAGCAGACCTCCCAAAAAACTTCCCAGTTCCATTGCTGAATTCAGGCCAATTGACAATCTCGGACCTTTTATGAATATTTAAATTCACGTGCTCTTTATTAAATTTATTAGATGTAAAAACTCATAATTCACTTACATTCAGGCACATCTGGCATTTCAAGTGATAGAAAACTCCAGAAGATGGAGGAGAAAGTGAAGGTTGGAGCTGTTATTTTAAAAGAGTCACAGGAATGACCCATAAATGCAGGTTACACACTCTGATGAAGATTCCTGGTAATGTCATTGAAAAGCTACAGTGGGACAAAGGCAGTAAAGCTATAAATGACTTTTAATGAATTCCTTAATTTCCTTTAATGAATTCATTTTTATGAATTCCTGTCAGCATCATTTTATAAGAAATGTATCTCTTCAGACAAACATGGTATTTTTACCATCCCACAAATAAAACTGATCACAGTAATTGCAGTGGCATGAAAAACGTGGATTCCCATCTGGCTTTTGACTGAGTTCCACACAATATTCCAATCAAATGATGAGAAAGGGATTGCAAATTGGTCAACTGGATTGCACTGATAATGTGAGACTTGCCAGACTTCTTAAGGGCCAAGCACAGCAAAGTTAGGAGCAAGGCAGAAGTTACCTGTGTGGATTTCATCTCTCTTCTCAATTTAATTATACCTTATGTCATTTTTCTTATTTATGGTAATATCCTTGAAGAAATACCACGGTTTGGGTTTATTTCCGATGAAAACCCACACAGTGATCCATCTCAAGGGCAGAATAGCAGTCTGCCCACTCACTTGAAGACTGCAGTAGGTAATTATTTCCCATCATATTCAAATTACATGCTAATGGCCAGGCACAGCACAATATTCCCTGCTAACATGTCTGTCAGGGGTGAAGCCCACCTGGAAAGCCAAAGGCTGCCCAGCCAAATGAGACCTTTACATCTGCTCAGCTCCAACTAACCTGGCATGAACTGGAAGACAAAGAAGCAGAATAAGAACTTCAGTAGGCAACAATTGCTGAATTCACACTTTGTAACATGTTTGGGGTGGGTGAGGGGCTACAGAAACCTCCTCCCCATCAGCAACCGGCCTTAGATATGGAAAAAGGCAGGGAATGGCCTGGAAATGCTTGTGTTGACAAATAAAGCAGTAACTGGTTCAGAGGGTAACCCCTTGGGGTTGGAGAGATCCCCAGGTACAGATCCCTAATACCATCAAGAACCAAAGGAAGCTGTGACATTCCAGGACCACCCGGAGCAGGAGTCCCCTTCAGGGTCCACGTGGTGAAGGAAGGTCTGGAGCTTTGAGCTGTGCATGGAGCACGTGCCTCCCAGGATGGAAACTGCTCCCCACTCACCCTTCCCAGCCTGCCAAGTAAATAAATTCAACATCACGTGTTGCCAAGTGGTTTTATTTCATCCATCCCACCTGACAGCCCCGTGACACTTCATCCATCCACAAGCCATATTCCATAGGTGCCTGGCATGGTAACATCAGCACCAGACTCCAAGGAGCTGGGCTGAGAGGGGCAAATCCTTGCCCAAGGACCACTAAAGAAGCATCAGAGCATTACAGCTGAGCTGAGCCAGCAGCAGCTCACCTGAGCAGGGACCTGGTGTCCCGAGTCCCTGCTCTGATGGCAAACTGTCTGCCACGGACAATTGGGCTTTTTGATGTTTTATTTCTCCCTTTTATTAGATTTTATCGCTGCAGATTGTTTGAATGCTGGGGATTATTCTTCCAACAGCTTTTTTCCTCCTTGAACACCCGCAGGCCACAGTTCTTTCCATTTGGTCGCTGGTTATTTTAAATATGAAGACCTGATCTTAAGCACACATATCCTGTTAAATAAGTACAGGTATGTTCTTTTCATAACACCTTCCCAAGATTTCCATTAATTATTTACTCATAATTAAATATTATTTCTTATAAATGTAATACTATTTTGTGGTTTTCACTCACTACTTTTGTAGCTGTTTCAGTCATTCACTACAACCATTTTATTCCTTTTAGACAACACATCCACCAGCCACATATTATTCAGGTTTCTCTTTTCATGGAGACCCTTGGATTGCAAAGGATCAGAAAGGTTCTTCCCTTATTGATAATATCTTTCCAATGTTGAAAGGGTTTCATCTGCCTTCATTTCTGCATGGAAGTGCTTAACAATGCTGCAGAGTCAAACCATGCAAAGCCTCGCTACGTTTGTGGAAACACAAGTGTTCTCTCATCCTCAAACAACTTTCCAACCACCTAAATACACCCCTCTATGATTTAAATCCCTCTGTAAACCCACTTCAGGTGTCTTCAGGGATCTCTTCCTCCCACGCTTCTGCAGAAGGAGAATTTCAGGCGAAGTCAAAGCTCCTTGGAAAAGTCTCTCCCTGTTTTTTCTCTCAAACACCATTTGTTTCGTCCTCATTAGTTTGAGGAATAATGATGCTACTGGATTTTTCTGAAATCTGTCCAGCTCTTACTGCAAAAGAGAACTTAAAAGAAGATCAAGTAGTAAGTCAAGGTTCTCAACACATGGTTCTAACAATGCACCTGTGGTGAAGCAGGGTTATGAATTCCCAAATTGTGCTCAAATCATTCTCCACCTTAGGACACAACACACAAAATGATGCCATAATCCACGTGGTTTTAGGCTTACAGTGCACTTGACCACCTGCACCACCACCAAGGTCTCCCCAGGAAGGAAACACAGGGCAGAGAGAACCTCCAGCTCTGCCCAGAAGTGACAATTCTGTCACACAGATTCTCAGTTTCAAAGACTAATTTGTTTTTCACTCATATTTCAAAAACTGTCAAGTGCTTCTTAACAGTAACTTCTGTATGTGTGTGTTTTTTAAAGGAGCTAAATGGGGTCTCAAAAATTCAATGTCTGCACATACATCGCAAAAAAAAAAAAGAAGGAAAAAAAAGCCAGTTTAGAGAACAATGTGGGCATGTGTTTTTAAACTACTGTTCGTGCAGTCTGGTCAGGACTGTGTGACACAGTATACAGTGTTTTGTCATCCAAGGAATGTCTTTGATCAGGAGTTTATGCAAGAAGAAAAAAAAAGCCATGAAACCCTAATCCGTTCCCACAGTCCAGTAAACGTGAGCTGGACAAACAGTGGACAATGGCAGCAAAGCTTGGGGCTGGAACAATGGCTGCAACTAAAAACATTAAAGGCTTGCTGACTCACAGTTCCTACTATCAAGAAAGATTCCATGTGGTGTTATTCCCCAGAATCCTGAAGATGCTGAAGGTTATAAACTCTGATTATTATTGCACCCTGAGATGGAGCAGCGAAATACGGGGCTAAATGATTCAAAAAAAAAAAGAAAGACAGTGACAAATACTGGGGTTGATTCTGTCCAAGGCAGATCAGGATGCAGAGGCTGAACAATCTATCTTCCTTCTGCTGAACATTTTGCTAAAATAAATTCTGTAATTTTATTACAGAGCAAATACCACTTAAATTCTTTCAGTTAGTAGGCCACTATTTCAGATGTCACCCGTGCAAATTCTGCACGACTGTAACAAAGCTTCCCAACTTTTCCAAACAAAAGCTTTATGCCATTTCTTATGCCTATTCAGAAATCTTCTGCAGGCAGTTTTGCAATGCCAAAACCAGAATGCTGTACTAGTGGTCAATGTAAATTGATGTAAAAAATGGGATAATTAAAAACATTGTGCAGCAAGCCACAGTGCCTGATTTTTTTCTGTTTTACCTTTCATATATTTCATGGATTTACAAAGTCTTCTATGCTGGCCTTCCACACAGTAGTACATCACTTGGTAGAGCTCTGTGTATGCTCAGGGGGTACTAAGTACTTAAGAGAATTTTAGGACAAAAAACGCTGCAAAAATTCAATTATTACACTGAGGGAATGAACACTCCAGTGATTAAGGTAGGAGTATTTGCAGTGTGGTGCCAAAGAGACACCCCACAAATGAACTAACTGTACAAGCTTTCAAAATAGCGCATAAAAGGTTTTTTATTATTATTTTTGTTATCACTAGAGGCCAGGTTGGTCCTGCAATTCCAAGCACTGGGACACACCGGAGCACTTCAGCAGTGGATTGTTCTAGTTGGACACCAAAACCTGCAACTGGACACTTGCTGCAGGACTCTTTTCACAGCTCCCAAATCCCCATTTTCCCTGGTGATATGTACACTCCTGTGGTAATATGTGCTGTCACAACTTTATCCATTAAAAAAACAACTCTGGCAGACTGTAAAATGAGAATCTTCATGGTTACTTGCCAAACTATGGAAGCTGGAGTTTTAGGCTGTAATTAGACCAGAATCCACGGCCAGAAGAAGTTGCAAAGGCAGTATTCAAAAGGCACTAACATTTATAGCACCAAGAATATAAAGAATTATAACATTACCAAAAATACTAAGCCTTTTGTTTCAAACCAAAGCCTTTCTCTTTAATCAGGATGAGACAGTATATCCCACACACATCGCTCTGTAACTCTGGAGTGACCTGAACAAAGAAAAATCAGAGAAAACCAGAAATAAGGATTCTCACCCAGGGAGACTTCAGGTAATTCTAATATTCCAGTAGATTTCAAACTATATCTATAACACATCAGCTCTTTCTCAAAAACATGTAGTGCTTCGTGCTGCTATCCCTGCACAAATTAAGAAAGCAACTACCCTGGCATGGAGCCTTATCCTCACCTTGCTTACCCACACCTTTATCTCCAGAAAATGGTGTTAATTAGTATCACCAACGTTCCCTTTCCAGCATGCAACGCTGTTTTCTTTATTTTTAATTATTACTCTCCTGTAATTACAGGACATCATTAAAAACCCTACAAATGTTCAAACAAGCCACGCAGGGACAAGGCACCCAGTTTTATATTGAGAACGACACTAGAAAAGAATCTCAGATCATTAAATCAGAACTTGAGATAAAAGGCTGTATCCAACACAGTGTACAGCTCTGACAGCTTGTGAGCAAATAAGTATCAGACCCAGGCCTGTGGTTGCATTATTATTAGAAGTCAAAGATTCCATTTTTAATGCTTTTTTTAATAATACTTTTATGTGGAGATAAGCCTTAAAACTTTATATTCAAAAAGGGATGTAAGTGCATACAGAAAAGATGCCAACAGAACATGACTTATGGATTTAAAACCTCAACAATTCAGATTATTTGATCTCTTTCTGTATCTTAAAAGGGTATCAGCTCTTACTCTAAAGCACGGTGGAATATTAGGGTGCAGGCAGACTTTTGACAGATGGATCTCCCTTTATTCCAACAGAGGAAGTTGTATTTCCAGCCAAAGTGTAAATAAGCACTCATAAATACACTGCAGGTTTAAACTCTCTCTTGCATCTCTTCGAAAACCAAAACCTATGTAAACTTGATCCACTGGAAGATTAAAACTCCTCATTTCATCTCAACACAACCTATTTAAAAAAACGATCGATAAAAATGTGCTACCATTTCAGAAGACACATCAAAATGTGTACTTTACTCACCAAAAATAACCCTACAAAACCAGAGAGTTTAAACCAGTCTTCATTTTTCTTCCTTCAGTGGTGATTATCCACAAAGCAAGCTGGCATTGAACAGGTTCTATGTGCACACTAAAACACAATGTTGCTTTTAGATTTCAGACCTCAACAGCAATCAGACCAAAGAGTCACGTAACCAACCAATGCATTCCAGACTTTCCTCATACATCTACGTGTCAATTATCACAACCTTGTTTCACAAAAACATAACGGGATTCCAATGAGCCAAACTACCTCCACAGGGTCGATTTTGAAGCAAACAGTTGCACCCACAGATGCTTTTTTCTGATTTATTTCCCCCATTTCTGGTGATTACAGCTGGTCGTTCAAAGCTGGAATTTTTATCACCTTCACGTTACAGTTGACAAGAAATGGAAAGGAAGAGTTTACCTTGCTCTGCCCATGCCTCAAAATTCACTATTTTTTGTACTCATCACATCTTGTAGAAAGGAAAATTACAAGTCTTCTGGATTGCAAAGACTTCAGCAGCCTAGCAGTAATTAATAAAATTCCATATTGCACAGGTTCAGCTGAGAGATGATCAGGAAGGAACCAAACAAGCTCGAACGCAGTCCAGGCAAGTCAGACATTTGTGAGTTCAGTGTTTCAAACATTCCTCCCGAACTACTGAGCAATAACTAGGGGTGGTGAGTGAATACAGCAGTATATTTTTAAGTCTTACTAACTTCAGCATTTTTAGCAGAAATTTTCCATTTTAACTGAGTACTCCTGCAAAACACCCAGCTCCTTGGACAACACAAAGCCGCGATCTCCGTGTCCTGCTTTATTAACAACCAATATTATAAACGTACAAGGTTGCATTTCCCCCCCCCCATATCCTTTCCACTCAGCCTTCAAAGCAACACTTACACTGCATTTAAAGCAGGCAATGTGTGAATGAGCAGGGCCCACAGCAGCTTTGCTCATGCCCCTGAAGGGTCTGGAATTCCAGTGGAACATGCGCTTCCACCACAGGCCTGACCATCCACACTCGGGGTGAGTAACCAGGGTGTCAACTAACAAACCCCACTTGTATTTGCAGTCCTTTTAGGATTTCAGGGAGATGTCAGAGCAGGGAAAGCCTTGAAAGAAAGCTTATATCTCATGAAATTCAACAGTGGTTTGAAATGTTGATGGATATTTCTCACTCCCCCTCCCGCGGTAACCCTTCAGTTGGGTTGAGCACACACCTTTCACTGGTGTTTGCTGACTGCAATGTTCCTCATTTTCCATGTGACTGATCTGAGAAACACAGGCAAAAACACCAACATGCAAAAGGGCTTGGGGGCTCAGCCACCCTGGATGCTGCCAAGAAGCAGATTCTGAACTATTTAAACCCTCAGAAGGCAGAATTATTTGCAACAATTCACATCAGACATCTCACGCTGGTTAAGGCAAATCAATCTTCTTGGGCTTTAACTCCTTAGCTGTAAATAAGGTATAAAAATACCTGTATAGTATGTTGGGAATGTTTCACAGTGACAACCCTGAACAACTTCACAGAAATCCCCACAACTCTGTTGCAAAAAACAGTTTAAAAAGGCACAGAAGAAAGCACACAACTACATATTGAACAGGCAACTTTAACTGCACCTCATTTAATAAACCAAATCGGCCCATACAAGATATGAAACAAGATATTCAGAAAAATACAGACTCATGGAATAAGAGGCTCCATCAGTATGTCCACACATATGAAACTGAATTAAAGACCTATTAGGCAACCCTAAACTTCATATATCCCAGTCTGAAAACCTGGTTGACACAAGATTTATTGTTAAATACGTGTATATACACACTTACATAATAATTTATTATAATAATATGATTTTGTTATAAATAAAATTAAAGCAGTACAAGAAAAAAATCAGCCACCAGACCAATTTTCAAAATAACAGTCACTGGCCACTTGATGGGTAAAGATCCTTTTTCTCCTGAGTTGAGCAAGAATAATTTTGTTTGAAACCATCTCTGGAACAACACTTTGCATGTCACTGAGGTATCACACACTTCCAGTAACCAAATGCTTCACAGATACTTTGACCTCTGACAACCTTTCTCTTGCTTTTACACATATTTTTGCAAACCAAGTACAGTGATTCCAAAAAAGGCTGCATTTAAAAACATTAATATTTAGTTTCACTTCTCTTTGTACTATCATTCGGAGTAAAACAGACTCAAAACACCTTTTGCTGAAAAACACAAATTATGCTTTGAATCCCCCTGGATGTTGGTCTAAAAAAGGCAAAGTTCATCACAGACGAATAACTGGCACCTTTCACTAATTTGAAGTAAACAGGTAAAATACTCCATTTTGTAAAAATAAACTCATTTGTGGACGCAGAGACAACTTTTTGAAATCTGGATTTCTCGGAAGTGATTATAAAGTCAAATTAGCTTTGTCCTCTCTAGTAATGTAATCTTTTTTGGTTTGTGCCCATTTCCTTATTGAGATTACAGGGTACTCTATTTTATTCTGCTTCTGTTTTCAGGTGCTTGCAGTTCGGTGCTTGTTCTGGTTCCCAGTGGCTTGGCTGCTTAAAAATTAAAAGCCAACTGTACTTTAAACTGCCCTGCCAAGGTCTCAAATGAGGAAACAAACAACAAATGAATCCTACCTTAATGCCATTTAATTTCAAAGGAATTCACCACCTAATTAGGAGAGCTGTGTCATGAATGCCTGTGTTCTGCACTCTCCAACATATATATATATATATTTGTGAACTCTTATAATCTATTTCTTACACAACTCCCTCCTCCACTAGATGGCCCTGACCCTCCCTGAGTGCATCAGAGATGTTTAAAACAATTAAACAAACAAAAAAAAAGTCTTTAAAGTATCTTTCAGGTAAAACAACTGGCTGTATTTCTCTTCAGCTAACACAGTTAAATACATTTAGCTCACAGCATCCATTTATTGGAATGAGACTAAAGGGTTCATTTTCAAGACTGGAAAACAAAGACTGTCACTCTGTGACAAAAGGTACTAATAAATACATCAAATTAGAACCACAGCTCTTCTGGTAGTCATGTTTTTCCCACCTACCACTTAAATTGCTGGCTTTTGGGGTTTAGATTTTGGGGGTTTGGGAGATCCCTCCCTTCCCCCACCAAAGCTATTGGAAAATCCAAGTGCAAATTCCACGTTGTGAGCTGCAGCTAATTTATGGGCAGGGATCTTATTCTTCCTCCTTTGCTTTCTGACTTCATTTGTCATTTTATTCTTTACCCACAAAATGTTTCCTGGGTACTGATTACACTTCACTTCACCTACAGCATCTACACATTGTGTAAACTTAATAATCTGCACACACAGATCTTTAAGTAACATAACACATCCTTTAAATAAGGAAACTTTGCAAATGCATGTGTTTTCCTTTTGAGGAACTAAAGCAAATATTTCTATTTAACAGGTTTACACAATAGTGTTTCAGTGACCCTAAATAAAACTTGGAGATAATAAATGTTAAATGACACACTGCAAGTCCAATGGTTTTCCCTGTGCCCTTTAATATTTAGCACCTCTTCACTATTTTTAAAAAATAAAAAATAGATAAAACACTTTTCCAGTTCTGTTCTTTTAATGCTTTTTCTTTGGTCATCCACGTTTATCTTCATCTGTTGTATTCAAAATGTTAGTGAAGATCTTTCAGTACCAATTCTAAAATCAGACTGAATATTTAGCATTGAACAAACCTAAAAAAAAATACACAAAAGTGTTTCAAAGTGTCTGTTTTCCAAGAAGAATGTTCAACAAAACTCCCAATTTCTCTTCTTCTGGTCCCACTTGTAATTCATTGTCAAAAAATACCTTCAACCTGCCTTTTAAAGAATATTTTCTTCTTTTTTTTCATTTGCTACTGGCTGGGGAATTTTCAACTATCAAGTATTTTCACTTAATTCACTTCATTTTAAGTATTTTGCTATGACTGCAGCAAGAGAACAATAATTGCTCCACACAAATACCATGGTTTGGAGTGGCTTTAGAAACTAAATATTTTCAGAAATTAATCAATGTGCTGAAATAACAACTTAATCCTACGAACCTGTTTAAATTTTCCTCTGATTTTTTCCAGATCTTCCTGCAGCTTATCATAAGTGGGGTCTTCGTATGGGAATTTCTGAATCATCCCTATTAATGACTCCAGAGCCCTTATCTTTTTGCTAGGAAAAATAAAACAAAAGTAAATCAAATCCAAACAGAAAAGCCAACCACGCTACTACAGAAGTTTTTTTTCAATCCATCAATATGAAATTATACTGGTTTTTGAATTAATAATTCAGAGCATAGAACCCAGCCCTCCATCCTTCTTTAATTCAACTTCTCCCATTTAGCTCACTGACAGTGGGTGTTTAATACACATTTAAGCCATAATCAGAAATTAAGCTGTAGCACAACTGACAAAGTTAAGGTTTCCTTTTTAACTTACCTGCCCAAAACTGAGAAATATTCAAGAATCCTCAGAAGTACTGATTAGAAATACTTGGGAGAAATTAGAAATACTGGGAGAAATCACGAAATGCAATAAATAAAAGCTTACCAGAACACATATCAAAATGGTTGAAAACTGGACAGGAAAAAAAAAAAGACACAAAGAAAAGAAGGAAAGTCACAGAAAAAAAACCTACTTTTGACCTCTTTAACCTTACCTGCTCTTTTCATCTGTGCATTTCTGGAGCAGACAGTGCCATGTCAGTGCAAACCCAAGGTAGCAGCCAATCTGTGAATAAAAGAGTATCATGAGGGAAAGAAGTCCCAAAAAACACACAGATTTTAAGGTCAGACAACAGTAAAGCACAACACTGTGTTCTGTTCTTCAGGAAAACAACAACTCTGGATACACAAACTGGAAAGTTCATTAAATTAGGGAAGGACAGTTACAAAGGTCAGAAAACTTCTTGTAAGAAGCTGTTCAGCATCAGAGGACAAGATATTTAAAATGCAGCATAAAAAGCAATTCTGCAAAACACAAGCAGTGCTTTATATGCTTTGAACCCCCAAATTTATTGAAGTCTGGCAGCAGGGAGAAGTTAAGAGAACAAGGTATTTAAGAGGTTCTGGTGCTTGTTTTTGCAGCAGTTCTGAGTTAAAGGAGCCCATGCACAGCACTATGAAAAGGTACCAGGGACTGAGGGAGTCCTCAAGTCAAGGAGGAAACCACACTTTTTTTTTTTAATACATAAACAACTTTATCAGCCCAACTGAAGAGGAATCAGAAAGAAGCAGGAGGAGCTGACTGAGCCCTGCTGCCAGAACTCTTCAGTACAACTCTGGACACCAAATGAAACAGGAATATAGGGAAGTCCTTCAATGCACCAACTGGACAAGTCAGCTGAAGTCCTTTTCAAAAGTGACTCAGCATTCACACAAAAACAACACAGACATCCAAAACCAGAAGTCAGCTGATTTTGAGAGATTAAGTCCAAGGACAGATACACTTTAATTATAATGTTTTACTTGAATTCACTATCAACCAAGGCCAGCATCAGATCAGTAATCATCCAAATTCTACCCAAGACACAAAACAGACTGACAGGTCTAAGGTTACCCAAGTCATCCTCTCATTTAACTGTATAATCCTACTGCCCTCTGGAGCTTTCCCAATACAAGCAGATTAGAGCACTTTTCTATTATGGTCTGTCTGGGGCCATTTTGTATAAAACTATCCAGCTTTGGAGACTCCTGTTTAACATCTCATCATACAATGATAGAACTACATCACTGGAGTGTAAATGGGAAAAATATCCAATCACTGCACCACTCTGTATCATGCCCAAATGCAACCCAAAATCTTGTGATGGCCATTCTTTCTGCTTTGAGTTTACTTTTTTTCATTACAAAACAGATTAATGCCATTGCCACTGTTCCTTCTGCAGGCAATTAACTTTCTGAAACCTGAAAATACCAAAAGGGCAAACTGTCAAAATTACCCAGAGGTCTTCAACAGATCCAAGAGATTTAGATTGGTGGTGCTGTGCTTGGAATGGGGCCTGCCATGAAAACTGCAGTACAGCTTCCCAGCAGAGCTGTAAGAATTCTCAGGTCCAAAAAATCCTGGAACTACAATTACCCAGCACTGAATACACTCTGTGCCATGACAAACTGGAGCTGGATATATGGGACAAGTTGAGCTGCCTCAACACCACCCTCTACCCCTTGAATTTCCAGGAATGGTTACTGATTCGGGAATCACAGAATCACCCCTTCATGATTCTCCATCCAAACTGTCTCAAGATTCCACGCCCTTCCCTATGTTGAGCCACAGGAGATGGTACAGGGGGGCCTTTAGCCACAATTTTGGGATACAAAAATAAATGTACAGTTCATAATGTTTTTCTGAGCAAGCTTGCTTGAATTTATTTGTTTCTTCTTATCCTTTCAGAAGAAAAAGCCCCACCAAAGTTCCAAACAGCAAATAAGCTTAGAAAACATAAACACATCTATTCAACTCTTCAAATCAAAATACCACCTTTAAAGCAGTTTTATGGGCACTCCTGGACACACACCAAGCAGTGTAACCTCAGACTGATGATTTCAGGCCTTGCCTAAGAGTTTCTGTGTTACAGTAATTTTCTAATGACAAAGACATTGCAATCCTAAAGCATTTTCCCATTTACCTCCGACCCGATCTTGGCACCATGGAGCGATCCGTACCTCCTTCCCTCAGCAATTCCAATGTGGCTGCCTTCAGCATATCCCTCCTGATACCCCTCACCGTGAAACCTGGGAAGAAGAAGTGTAGTTTTTTTAACCTCCTGTTCTTGTATCGAGCTCATGCTGCGCACAAAGACCTCATGGGAACAAAAACGGGCCCTATCATCTCCCAGAACGGTACCACCAATAGTCAGAAACATCACATAACACTGATTTAAATGACAGAATCACAGGAATCACAGAATCACAGAGTCATTTTGCTTGGAAGAGACCCCTGAGGTCATCAAGTCCAACTTTTGCCTGGTCACCACCTTGTCCAACTAGACCAGAGCCCTGAGTGCTACATCCAGGCATTCCTTGAATACCTCCTGGGCCAGTGATTCCACCACTTCCCTGGGCAGCCCTTTCCAATGCCTGACCACCCTTTCCATGAAGGAATTCCTCCTCATGTCCAACCTGAACCTCCGCTGGTGCAGCTTGGGGCTGTTTCCTCTTGTCCTGCCCCTGGGAGCAGAGCTCGACTCCCACCCGGCTCCCCTCTTCTGTCAGGGAGCTGTAGAGAGTGAGAAGGTCCCCCCTGAGCCTCCTTTCCTCCAGGCTGAGCCCCCCCAGCTCCCTCAGCCACCCCTCATCACACTTGTGCTCCAGACCCTTCCCCAGCTCCATTCCCTTCTCCGGACATGCTCCAGCCCCTCAATGACTTTCTCGTCTCGAGGGGCCCAAAACTGACCCCAGGGTTCAAGGAGGGGCCTCAGCAGTGCCCAGCTGGGGGGACAGTCCCTGCCCTGGCCCTGCAGCCACACTGTGTTCAGCCCCAGGCCCTTTCCCAGCTTTCCAGCCACTCTTTCCCCAGCCTGTGGCACTGGGTCACTTGTTGTCACCCAAATGCTGGATCTCCATCGCTCCAGCCTGTCCAGGTGAAGTCACAATCATTCACCCTCTAACATTCCCAGCCAAGCCCATCCCAACCCGCCAAGAACAAGGCTCCAGCTCTGTGCTCCCACCAGGGTTATCCCCCCTGCCAGGTCAGTGTTCCCACTGGAAGCGCCCAGACCACGGAATCACAGAACGTGCCGGGCTGGAAGGGACCCACAAGGATCATCGAGCCCAAGCCTCAGCCCTGCATGGAACACTCCAAAAATCCCACCCTGTGCCCGAGAGCATCATCCAAACGCTCCCTGAGCTCTGCCAGCCTTGGCGCTGTGCCCACTGCCCTGGGGAGCCTGTTGGCATCCAGTTGGTACCCAGTGCCCGACCACCCCCCTGGATAAGCAATCTCTCCCTCTTATCCAACCTAACCCTTCCCTGATTCAGCTTCACGCCGGTCAAGCGCAAAGAGGAGAATTCCCCCTCTCCCTTCTCCCTCCCACTCCCCGGGGCTCCCTTCGCCACTCGCTTTCCCCTCCCGCCTCCCGCCGCCGCCCGCGGAAGCGCAACCCCCGGGGCGGAGTGGCGGGGGGGCTATGAGAAGCCCCTCTCCGCGCCCCTCACCGCTGCTCGGCCATCACGATCCCGTCGAACATGTCGGCCATGGCGGGCGCGGGGCACGCCGGGAACGACGGCGCGCGGCAGGGTCGGGAAAGGCTGGGATCGCCCCACCGTGGGGGGCGTGGTCTGTTGGCCGTGACCACGCCCCTCCCCGGGGCTGGCCACGCCCCCTCCCGGGCCTGTGCCGGGCCGTGCCCGCCAGGGGGCGCCCGCGCGCCGCCGGTGCCGGGCCGCGCCCTCAGGGAAATGCCGCGGTGTCCCCCCGGGAATGGAGGGAAATAAAGGAGCCGTGACAGCGAAACGAGTCGGTTTTTGGTCTTTAACAGCCCCCCCCGGCCCTTTCCCACCCCACCCCGGAGTTGTAATACCGGGAAGAGTTTATTACAATCGCTGAGCTGGAAGGGGACCCACAAGGATCATCGAGTCCCGACTCCTTGGCCCCGCAAGGGACCATCCCCAAAAGCTACAGTCAAATATTAGCTTATATATTTGTGCCAGTCGTTCAGTTTATACGCCCAATTTTCATTTAACTGTTTAATAACCAGTATTCTCTCATTACTCAATGTCACATACCAGTCTTTGGCATTGGCAGGGAAGAAGTAGCCTTTAATCACGGCGAACGTGGAAACTGCACATCCCAGGATACCGGCACAGCACAGCAGAGCAGTCCAGTTGTCAAACGTGATGGTAGGGGGTGAAAAGTGGAAGTAATAGGCATTTGCAAACCCAAGCACATGGGTAATGATCACAATACGTATGTAGACAAAAATATGATGACTAAGGCAAGTGTACTATGTGAGGACACACTTCAGCAGCGAACTCACGGCTGACCACCCCGACTGCTCTTCAGCTTAGAGCCACGTGGTTACACAGAGGGGGGACAGAGCTTTGACTGGACAGGCTTTCATTTACACAGATCAATGAGCAAATCCAAACTATGCCCTGTATTTATTACCTTGGGGTCTCTTCAGTAGAAAGCACGGCACCACACAGCACGGACTGTTTTGAGGTGTGCAAGGATTTGTAGTTCTGCCCTGTTCCCGAGAGTGTTGTCCAAATGCTTCCTTAGCTCTGTCAGGCTCGGTGCTGTGCCCACTGCCCTGGGGAGCCTGTTCCAGTGTCCAACCACCCTCTGGGGGGAAGAACCTTTCCCTGATATCCGACCTAAACCTCCCCTGACACAACTTCAAGCCATGCCCTCCAGTCCCATCACTGGCCACAGAATGATGGAACATGCACATGTATCTCACAGCATATTGACATCTCTGATTTTTGTCTATTTTTGATGCCTGAAATTCCTCTCTGTGAGGGCGGGGAGGTGCTGGCGCAGGTTGCCCAGCGAAGAAGTGTCACAGCCCTTAACTTCACATGCAAGCTTTGACATCACTTTGCAGTAACACTGCCCAGCTTTAGTGACCACAGATGACCCAAACCTGGCTTAGAAGCTTCATTTGAGAACCTTCTACTGCCATTAAGCTATTGCCCAGAGGAGCTGTGGCTGCCCCATCCCTGGAAGTGTTCAGGTTAGACAGGGCTTGGAGCAACCTGGTCTAGTGGAAGATGTCCCTGCCCATGGAAGGGGGGTTGGAACGAGGTGATCATTCAGTTCCCTTCCAATCCAAACCATTCTATGACTCTAAAATGTAAGTATTTTTTTTGTAAATACCCAACCCAGGCTGTTCTGTTACACCTCTTATTTATTATTACAGATCAACACTGGTCAAAGGAAACACTTATAGCTATTTATAAGTATATATTTTAATGCTGATTTATGTTGTTGTTTTCTAAATGCTTAATGAAAATGTGGCTCTGGACACACCACAGTATTCTGCCAGTCTGCCAGAGTCTGTTCTCTTCCAAATCAGGAAGGCAGAGGACTTGAAAAGTCAACTTCAAAATCCAGAGGTCGATATAAAACCTCCCCAAAACTGCATTAGAGTGAAAATAAAGTCATGCTACTAAAGGTTTAGCTAAGCAGGTACAGAAATCACAGTTCATTAAAAGTTCTTCATCACAGCAGGCAATGCTGATTTATAAAGAGCAGCTGTCCAGCTTGTTTTTGGCATTAAAGTGTAGATGTGACTGGATCTCATGTGAAAATCACTGAAGGTTTGCCAGATGTGAACACCAACCTGCTCTACAACCAGACATTCATATACTGGTCTCTGATGGCAGTGGAAATATAAGGTGTTCTTGAGGATTTCCTCTTAGCTAACTGCTACAATTTCAATGTTGCTTTGGAAATTAATGAAAAACAGTTCTTTGATCTCAGTACATTGTGGGACTGATGAAAAACACTGAAAATATAACAATGTCCTGGCAAGAAGACTGCAAGACACCAGCCTCATTTGGAGGCATCCTTACATGCCTTAAGTGATCAGTCTCATCCAACACAGCTCCTGATAAACTTGCTGTGTCCCTAAACTGCCACAAATTCACCCCGAAATCAGAATCCTAATTATGCTCTTTTTGCACTTCCATTCACTTCCAAGGTAAATGTGTTTCTGCTTTCACTGCTGCCCTCGGAGGGTTGGTTTATGTGTATCTTTGAGGAAAGAGAGAACACTTATTTAATTTATCATGTTGTACTCCAATCTGTACACCGGCAGAGTAGAAAGAGTGGCCCCGAATTTTCCACCAACAGGATTTCAGCACTTTGAGCAGAGGTAAAGTGGACATTGTGACTCTTGAATAAAGGATTTATAGGTTTTTTACACTTCCTCCAAGTGGAAATGAAGATGCCCAGTATCTCCTTCCCTACAGCCTTCCCACTGCTCTAACAACTCGTATTTGCACATCATAGCTTCCAACTGAGACTTCACAAGGAGACATTTGACACCTGACCTTTAAAAAAAACCCTTTAGGGCTGTAAAATGTACTATTGCAAATGAAAGCACTGCAGTTGTCCTACTGTCTTTGAGAAACTATGATCGACCAGGACCTATATTGGAATGGTGGTGGTGGTGTTTACATTCCCACAGATCCAAAGGCAGCGGTGTTTGGAGGTTTTGCACACCAAGTTCCTGACCCAGTCAGGTGTCAGATGGTAGGGAAAGCATTTTCCAGCAATCCTCCCACCTCAAGCTGTGATCTTGTCAGATTTTATAAGCAAAGCAGCCAGGTTTGGTCAGAGCTTGGATGGGAAAACTCCAAGGAAAGCTGAAGTGCTCCAGGAAGTGGTGTGGGTAATTCAGCTCTTGGCATTCTTCCCTCTGTCTGAATAAATATTGAACCGACCATGCTGTTGTAGTAAGAAACACTGTGCTGCTGGTGGAAGATGTTAAGCTAAAGGTGTCAGCAAATAGTCACCAGAGAGCTCAAGATGCTGTTTGCAAATTTAAGGTTGTTTGTCTTTGCACCCTTGAGCAATATTCACAATGTTATATCTACTTAAGAATCTCTCACTGGTGAAATTATACAGTATACCCTCTGAATTCTTTTATTTCCCATCAAATCTGTGCAATTTTTTTTAGCAGAATAATAAAAGTGGAAATTTTTTTGACTAAACTTTATAAGTCCATATATACTTTATTTTGTTTTCTGGGTTTTTTCTTTTTTTTTTTTTTTGCAAAAAAAAAAGCCTTGAAAGGTATCTAATGTTCAATCAAAACTGGAAATAAAACACGGAAAAACAGAATGCCCCAAATGTGAAAACTTTTGGAATAAAACAACTGAAAATCAGGGGTAGGTCTGCTGATATATGAGGAGTGGCAACCATCCGGATGTATTGCAGTGGCTCAGCAAAAAGGGGAATGGGAAACATCATGGGAGATGTTTGCCAGCCAAGAAACCTGCAGTTCCTGTGACTCACAGCATCTCCAAACAGAAGCATTCAGTCTCTTTTCCTGCCAGAAACCGACACCTTTTTCAGGCAAAAATAACCAGTTTTCTTCCCCTTAGCACTGGTGAGTGTTGTTCCCAGTTTTAAGAGGGAGCAGCCTCCCATCCACGGGATTTTTTTGACAAGCACTAGAACAGGCTGCTCGTGGAAGTGGCTGAGTCCCCATCCCTGGAGGAATTTAAAAGACCTGTGGATGTGACACTTGGGGACATGGTTTAGTGGTGGCCTTGGCAGTACTGCCTAACTTTTGGAAAATCCCTTTTTTTCTCCATGCCCTTGCCTATTGTGCCTCAAGCACCTTCCCAAGGGATTCCAACTTCACATGGCTGCTGCAGAGAACAGATGCCACAGTTTGCTGAAGCTCTTTGAAGTTTCTAGACTGAGGGAATGACAAAAGAGTCGGCAAGATTTCAGTGTTGAAGATGATTTTCTCTTTTTTTTTTATTGCAAATGTACATACTACAGCTACTGATAACGCACAGAAATTTGAAAAGCTATTGTCTGCTCAAATTTCATGATTACAAAACTTCACGAGATTTGTTATGACTAAAAAACGCACTTTCAGGAGTATATAAATAGAATTTTGAGCATAAATAACAGTAACAAAATAAACAGACGCAGGAATTCAATAAATTAATTATAAATATTGCATTGGCAATGAAGTGCTAGGTCAGAAGAACACCAGTATTTCCAGTAGAGCTTTTTTTTTTCCTACAAAAATCTCTAATAAATGAACCTTTGGAAAGAAGGAACCTTTGGAAACATCTTCTAACTTTTTGGGGCTTTGTCTTTGGTTTCACCCTGGTTATTCCTTCACCTCAAAGGGAGAAAAGAACTGAAGACATCAGACATCTGTGTCTTGGCCATGAGATATTCAGAATCCATTCCTGCAGTTTCATGGCAGACTCAGCTCTGCAGCATTTAAGTCACTAAACTGTCTCTCCACGATTCCCAGGGATGCTTAATCAAGCCTGGAAGTGACTTGAAAGAACTGGTGATGGTTAAAGGTTAAGCACAAAAACCTATTTTGCAGTTGATTTGACCTATACATTATCCTTTTCCAGTGTTTTTCTCCGTTTGCTAACGACATACATGCTTATATACAACAGAATCTTAATTTAAACACTAATTTGAACTGCTCATTCCCTACCTGATGAACATAAATGTTAGTTCTGTGCACTCTTCCATCCAACCACACATTGAATTCTCACTAATTTTAATGCGAACTCTCTGCTGGATGATGCTGATGACACAGAGA
Source organism: Neopelma chrysocephalum (assembly GCF_003984885.1). NCBI lineage: Eukaryota > Metazoa > Chordata > Aves > Passeriformes > Pipridae > Neopelma > Neopelma chrysocephalum. The sequence goes on along the minus strand of NW_020897771.1, from coordinate 1,160,163 downwards.
ACTTAAATTAGCCTACAAAAGAAATCAAAGATTGAGTTTTCCGGACTACCCTTTAGCAATAAGGGAAGGAAGAAATTTTTCCCCTTTCTTCCCTTATTTCCTAAGGGAAGAAAAAGCACAATATACAAGCAGATTCGGGTTTTTTTCAGGAGTATGCTTTCAACAGAAAGTTTTTCCCAGAATGCTGTCAGCAGCCTTTCAAGAAACACCATAAATTCCAGTTCATATAATTGCATCTGCTAGGTTTTCCTTAATTGTGTTTTGTTCCAAATGTTTGTCTTTAAGGTCTCTGAGGAGGAAAAAGTTTTCTGCATTTGATCCTATGAGCAGAAATAACAGGGGAACATATGTGGAAATGAAGTTGCTGTAGAAAAATTACAGTTATTTTATCATCGCCATGGTAATGGAGGAATTCTGATGAAGCTGCTAAGCTTTTCCCATTTAACCCTTCTTTTCCAAACAAAACTATGGATAGGCAGTTCTTTAGACTACAGAACAGCCTCTTGGCACTCATCTCTCACAGGTACCACACATTGCAAGGAAAAGGCTGGCCCCATACAAAAAAGTTCCAAATATTATAACATGGAACGCTAAAAAAAGTACTCTGCAACATTTCTGTAAAAACCTGTGTGTGATCAGAGTCATTTCTGAAAGCTGGGGCTCTTCACCGGGGACAGTTTGGAGCTGATGCCAAAGGGGTCCATGCTGTCCGTTTCCAGAGGCGAGGAATACACCTCTGGCTCAAAGGCCTGGCTGTAATCACCGTATTCCCCAAAGTCTGTGGACTCCATGGGCACAGTGTTGATCATTGGTAAGAAATGAGACAGTGGAAGAAAATCTTTTCCCTTGAACTGTTGTCTTTGCTTGGCGCTGCTCAAGGACACCGATATTCCATATTTTTTGGACCTGTACACGTTGTAGCCGTCTGGGCGGATCTCCTCCTCAAAGGAACAATCCTCAGTGGAATACCTGAGCTGAACAGCAAGGAGTAAAGAGAATTACAAATACACCCACTAGACTCATTGTACTCAACCACAATATAAATTTTTGGTGCAACTTCTGCACTCAGAGGGAGTGTCCCTCTGGCTTGTCCTGAATGTCCCAAATTGGTGCACCTTGCAGGCCCCACTGGATCCATGCTGGTGAGCTGATATCTGCATGGCCCTTTCAACTCAAATATTCCATTCTATTCTATTCTGTTCTATTCTATTCTACTAGAGATCCCCACTTTGCACATACAATGCATTTTGAGTGACAAGAGCAATTAAAAGGCCTAATCCAGAACTCCTGAAGTTATTGCACGTCCATCACATTAAATAAGCCATGAATCCTGGATGTGTGCTTCTCCACATATACCACACTTAGCCTGTCCTGAGCACTGGGAAAAAGAATCTCAGATTAACTAATCTCTCGATTAACCGTCATTAATTGCTGATGATACTTAACTGCAATCATGAGACCTAATCCAACAATCCTCAGGTATAGAACTCCAGCTCTGTTAGAGATTTGCCTGAGTAAGGGCTTCAGGATCAGGCCTGTAGAAAGGCAGTGTGGCCAATCAGTAAAACAATGCTAAAAAGTGACTGGCCTTTTTTTTGTTGTTGTTGTTCCACTCAGAATTTACTGCAGTTACAAAAGACCCATTTACAAAGTGTTATTTTCGCATTACAGTGAGAACTGTCAGATTAACAGCAGCACGAGTTAAGATTTTACACAGAAGAACATATTTTCTTAGGCATGAATTTGTAGAGTTACATTTGCAATAGCCTGTGCACATATTATATATCTGTAATACATATATATAAATAAGATGTAATAAACGTGTATTAGGATTTTGTATCAGGAGGTCGGACCTCTCCAGATCCTTACACAAGCCCTGCATTTCTTACAGCTCTGGTGCTATTTCAGGCTCAGCCACTGCAGGTGATTGAACTTGTGGTCAATAAAAGAGAATTGCTGATTATGTCTGTCTGCAGTGATAGAAGTGTCCTTACATGAATGTTCTGTCTGTCTGAATAGAGAGCATGTTTGATACTTTCAGGCCTTTCTCAAACACCCTCAGTAATATGGAGTACAAGTAAGCACGTGCATTTGGTTGTCTTTTAAAAGCATTTTTCAAACAAATTGAGTAATTTTGAAAAATATGTTTTCTCCAAATACAATAATGCAATGTTTATCCTTCTACACACATTATATCTTAGAAAAATGTGTGTATACAACCCAGATTTATGGCTGAATTGTTAGCAGCCTTTATTCTGTGAGTGCTCAGCCTCACTGACAAGGATGATGAAATAAAAGAGCTTCTTGCTCAAGAAGTGCACATTACAGCCGACAGATATTGATTGAGCCCCCATGTCTCACCTATGTAATTCCCTCCTCATTTCATTGCCATTGTATTTCTTAAACAAGTACCAAACACATTTTAAGTAATTCCAGGTCTTTTTTTTTTTACAGCAGGCATTTACAGGATGTCAGTATATTCAGCAGGTACACCATTTCCCCTAAACTACTGTCTGCAGCACGAAGCACGTTCAAAAAATCAACCCTAGTCATCAGTTTTCCAGTGTTCAAAAAGGGCATGTTTCAGGAGTGCAGGTTCAGTCCCCAGACACCGAGTTTGCCCTTTCGTTCTTCCACTCCTGATCTGATAAGGAAAAGAACTGCCTGCAGAGCTGCCTGGCTGGGCTGTGAGCACAGAGGTGACAGCAGGTGTCCACAACATATAGATGTGACAGCATGGCTGTATGCTGCTGTATTTTCAGGAAAAAAACCCCAAATCCAACCTGCATTTAATACTCTCACACCACAAAAAGCACTTTCAGTCAAGTTGTAATATATGCCTTCAAAAGGGATATGCCTTCAAAGGAAAGCTATTTTAAAATTCTCTGTTTGCTAAAGTCCACCTGCAGCTCCAATGGGAGCAGGATCCAGGCTCTACTTTGTTTTCATGGGTCATTTTGTTTTGGATATACATTAAAACATTAAGCTAATAATTGACCTACCATATCATCTGAACCCGTGCACCTTATCATGGCATCGATTGATTTGAGCCTCAGAAAAGCAAGGAAATGAAGGGAGAAAGACTCAATTCTTTGTTATATCCACATCCAAAAACATCAGTATTGCTCTTATTAAAGATACTGCGGGTTTTGAGAATGGGCCAAGTCCTTGTCTGATGGAAATCAGCAGAAATTTTGCTGGAGTAATCAAAGCAGAATCAAGCCGTATCTCTACCGTGGCACAATTAAAAGCCATTGCTCTCTGAAACTCCAGCTTCTGTACAGACCGAATGTGAACCTTACCCTTCAAATTCTAGAGTTGGCAACGTATCCACGTGCCTTTAAAAACGAGTTTATATCCATGACCGGTTGATATACTTAGTGAAAAAGCATGACCTATCGTGTCAGTGGGTCACTTAACCCCTCAACCTCTTGGAGCACCACAGGTGCGGTGTTACAGCAGGGCAGAAATGAGGCGGTAGCAAAGCATCCCTTTCCCCTCTCGAAATCCTGTTTCGCTTTGGAGCTACCTAAGATATGGCAAGTCCGTGCTCCCGGGGCTTGTATGCCTGGCAGCCAGCTGCCAAAGGAGTAATCCCGGGGTTTTTTTCGGAATACCTGACCTGAACAGCGAGAAATTATTCCTATTCCATGGCACGACTTCATCTATTTCTGCAGCGGAATCTCAGCCTCCCACTGATGAGGCTTTTTAAACCTAAATACAGTTTTTTCCCCTGGGCTGTGTTTTCGGTATATTTTGGCCCGGGGGACGTGCAAAACTTTACTTTCTACATGATGTTTCCTTGCTGCCTTCTAATAACCCCCACAGTGAGAATAATCACCGGTCCTACAGAGAAAAGGCGGATAAGGGGAGAGGCGGGGGGAGGAGGGGGGGTGATGGACACCTGAAAGCTTTGTCGACCCATTATTAACTGCAAAAAGCACGCGATGCCTTCGGCCTCGCCGGCTGTTTCGGGGTGGAAATCCCCCTGGGGAGAGGAGACTCGCGAGAAAGGCGCTCACCTGCCCGTGCAGCCGCCCCGTCTCGTCCATGCAGAGGTACCGGGAGCTCCGCACGCCCTTGATGGCCACGGTGCGCACGGCCACGGCGCGGATCTCCAGCAGACCTGGCGAAAGAGGCACAGCGAGTGGCGTTAACCCCGCGGAACCCCGTCCCGTCCCATCCCATCCTCATTCCCGCTACTCACTCTGCGGGCTCTGGCTCCCGGCCGCATCCACCCTGCCGTCGCCGCCGATGCGGAGGAAGCAGCTGAAGAGCCCGTGCTTGCTGGCGGTGTAGAGGTGCCGCAGCCGGATGGGTTCCCCCCAGCCGTAGTTGACGTGCGGGCCGGCGTCGGGCAGCGGCAGCGGCACCGCGGCACAGGCGGCGGCGAGACCCAGCAGCGCCAGGGCGGCGGGGGGAGAGCCCATCCCGGGGGCGAGCGGGAAACGGGGCCACGGGCGCGGGCAGGGAGCGATGATGATGGGAACGGCGAGACGGTGATGGTGGGCTCGGAGAGCCGGTGATGGTGGGCACGGAGCGGCGGGGATGGAGCGGAGTCCCGGCGCTGCTGCGCTGGCCGCGCCTCGGGGCTGTAGCGTGGGCGAAGCCGCCCCCTCTGGGCCTTTTATAGCTCTCCCGTTATCAGCCCGATAGAGCCTATTTCATAGCGGATCGGTCACTCCCCCCGAAAATATTGATCGGGTGACATCATATCGCAGGGGGGACACCCTGAAGTCGCCTCCTCGCCGCCCGCACCTCCGGGCTTTCCGCTCCTTCGAGGCTTTCCGGCCGCGCATCTCCCCGTCGGGCCGGGGCCGGACCCCGCCGTCTCGGCTGCAGGTCCCGCAGCCCCTGCCCTGATGTGGGAGCCGGGAAGGGGTCCGGGGGTGGGTGGGCGTGTGTAACATCCCAGCCCACCCAGCGGCGACGGGGGCCAGCCCGGGGTGAGGCTGCCCCGCTCCCCGCCGCGGGTCAGCCCCTGCCTTCGCCCTTGCCCGTCCTGTATTTCCCCTTTTAGAAATAAAAGAGCTGCTTCCTAAACCCCTGGAGTCACTTCTCCGGGCAGGGGACGAGCGCTGAGGGAGCGGGACCGCCGCTCCCCGTGACCAGCAGCCGGCGGGGCACAGCCTGGTACGGCCCTGCACGGCTTGGTACGGCCAGGTACGGGCAGCTCTGGGTGTCCCGGAGCTGCTCCGGGCTGTATTGCCGCCCGGCCATCCCTGGCTGTGTCACTAGATGGAGCCTGGCCCCTGGGATGCGGCTGCCTCGCCTCGGGGGAGCCGCTGCCCGGGGGGCTCTCCAGCTCCTATTCGTCCCCACTTCTACAAAGAGATTGGGGAAAAAAGCCACCCCTGCGTGTAGTAAAACTGCATCGCCCGTTCTAAGCTTCAAAGAGGTTTTTTTTTCCTGTCCGAGGACCTTTTTCCACGTGGGCTTCTCCCAGCGAGTGCCCCAGGAGAGATGGAAGAAGCAAACACACATTTTGGGGGTTTCCACCCTTTTTGCGTCCTAGGCAAGTCTAAGAGGATTGCTGCTGGCTTTTCTGCTGTCCATCCAAACTCAGCATTAAAGGAATTTTCTCAGATCTCCAAAGAGAAAATGAGTAATTTCATAAAGACAAAATCCTTACCCCACCAGACACATTAAATAACAATTCAGCAAGGCATAACCCCACGTCCCCAGCCACTTCCCTGAAACCACAAAGTTTCATTCAGCTTCCACAGACTGTTTTTATATTTTGCTACTTGTTCATTTTCAATCTTTTGTACCTACACTTGCATCTCCTGTAAACACTCACACAAATATCTTTTCTTTATAAGCAGTCTTAGTTCAGTAAGGATGTGCACAGAGACAACATCACGCAGAAAAAACAGAGGCTTGCAGGATGATGTCTTGCACTTATCATTATGTGCAGCTTAAGATGTATTTAACTGAAGTTAAGGACACTGATCAATCAGAGTTTGAATGATCAGGGTCTTCCATCACAAACTCACTGGAACAAGGGATTGTATCTCACCAATCATTTTAAAAGCAACTGCTGCTTTTGATAAGCTTTGGGTGGTTTTGATGGTCAGCTTTGAAACACCCAAAGAGAAGCCCAGTTTTCTCTGCATGGTTGAGGAATAACTAATAAAGATCAGGACCACTTCTCATTCAGGTGTCTCCTGCTGCACCCTCCAAGTCCTGGGCTGATTTGAGAAATTCGGGCCTTTTATACATCACAGAAGTTCACAATATTATAAGCCCAGTAAATAATACTGAATCATCCTAGTCCCTGATTCTTTTTTTCCTCTACAGAATTCTGCAATGTTATTACATGACTGCCACAAAGGCAGTTACTACCCTGCCAGCCTGGGCCCCACAGCAGTTGTGCATGTAACTCATCCTGACTACACAGGCATTCTTCAAGGTATCCAGCACCCACCACACACACAGAGGTTATGGTCTGAAATGAATCTGAAAGGCTTTTTTAATTCATTTTGTTGTGCATCTCAGTGAATAGAAGCTGTTTTATGATTACTACTTCTGCTGTACTGCAGGGTGAATAATAATCATAAGTTTTCATTTCCTTCTTCAAGAAGTCGAAATCTCAAGGAGTTGATGCTTGCAGCTTGTTTATTCACCTCTGTGAAGATCAAAAACTGAGGTAGAAAGGACAAATCACTTGCACTAAATGATATTTCAAATTAGTGAAAGAGCTGGCTATAAAGGAGAATTTCCCAATGATTGATGGAGAGCTTTTAAAAAATAGTTTCATTGTTGCTGTTGTGATGTTACATGGACTGATGTTTAAAGGTTCACGTGTAATCAAATTAAATTGAAAATGGAGCACTTAACCATTTTTTTTTGGAACTGCCTCTCTTGTTAGAGTAAGGTTTCAATCTAAATAATTTGTCCAAGCTCCTCTGTAGTCCCTGACAGAGGTAAGTGCCTGCAAGCATTTAACTGGACCAAACCATACTATTCCTATCACAAAATAGCTGTTGAAGAGATATGGGTTAAATATGCACTAGAAGTTCATTTCTTTATTGCCTCTGTAAAAAAAAAGCCTGGATTATTAACTCAGACTCAGTACCTTGTTTTTAGCTAGAGATAAATGGGCTAATGAATGTCCCTGTTTTCAAAAAACAAGAGTTGCAACATGTGATTTTCATTTCAGTTCCTGTGTATCACTGAACTCTACCATTTATTGGCATCTTTTACCATGTCTTTGCATGTTCCTACAAATGTATTTGCAGAAAAACAATGTATTTGCAGAACAAATGTATTATAGGGTAAATCACACCATCACTTCCAGTGCTGGACCTGCTCCCTATAGAAACAGAGCCTGCAGCAAGGAAACCTGGTAGTGTAGGACTTTCTGCTTTTGTGAGGATAGGAAAAACAACCAAAAACCCAGAGGAAAGTCTTATAGATCAAAAATACCTCCTGACCAAAGAGTACACAATTGCAAAAGCATTTTCACCTGTTGTAATGAATCATTTATTTCCACTGCACTTTTCAATGCCCCAATGTAATTTCTGTAGAACAGAAAGTTCAGGTTTCTGTAACAATGAAGCTGAAGTGAATGTGTTTTGGAAGAACATAATTACCTGGGTTTAAAAGCCAAACATCCAGAGATCCTGGAACATGCCAAAAAGATAACAGAGAGCTTCTGCCTCACTGGACAGCAACATCATTGGAACCAACTGAAAGGAAACCAAGGAAGGTGGTCACAAATAAATGGTTAGAAACAGGGCATGAAGCCACTCATGAGTAGAAGGTGGTCATGGCAGGCTACCTTGTGGTGGAGATCAAAGGAAAAATTACATAGGTGTGTCACTCAAGACTGAGTGAGGGTCAAAATGTGATGAAGTAGATGTGTTTGGGATGGAGAGACATTTTCTCAATTATAGAAAATCTTCAGAATATAACAGTGAAAGCTTTAGTTGTGTAAATCCTTGCAGAAAGAGGAAAACATCACAGAAACTTTGAAGATTTTCTGATTTTCTGCTTCCTTTGGGGTATCTTCGGGATCTCCTGCAGATTTAGTAGTAGGGGTTACATGAGTGTGATCCAATGTTACTTTTGAGAAGAGATCTGTAAGCCTTTCCCCCTTTTATCGGAAGTCAGCAGCGGGAGAATGACAGAGGCTGGGAATACTCTGAGGGAAGTAAAGCTCCAGGCAGAGCTGGAGATGTAAGTGCTAATGCCTTTGGTTTCTGATTTCTGCTCTAGTTCCTGCATGTCATCCCAGAAGTGACAGAGAAAAGAAAGGCTTTATTTTACCCGTGGCAGGGGGCCAGCAGGACAGTCCAGCCCTTTCTCTTGCTTCTGGTAGAGAAGAGTATGTCAGGCAAATGAGGGAAGGCAGAAGTGAAGACACAGGACCCTGCGATATGCAGTTATTCGAGCACGAGGTCGTTCTATAAAGAGCCTTATCAGCACAGCACAAGTTAAAAAACCTGCCTAAGAAGGAGAGGTTACTCCACCATATGTCAGGGGACTGCTCTGCTTCCCAGCTGCTTCTGCAACCCAAGAGGCAGAGAGGTGACAATATTTCTCCCCGGGCTGTGAATGAGCGCAGAACTGAGATTCCACAGCTCCCGCTGCGCGCGCCCACTGACAGGATGTCATACGGTGGGACGAGCATTCGTGGAGGCTCCCCCCTGATATCACAAGCATGATAGTGCCCAGCGAACTTGTAGGATTCAAATGCATCAGATACTTAAAGATTTTCCAAAAGATCCAAACTTCCGGAGGGGCTCCGCTCCCAGAACTGCTCTGCTAAAACAGGTCAACGTGCTGGAGGGATTGTTGCCGCCGTAATTTGTAGTTGTGTGTGTGTGTTGCTGCCGGTTCCTTCCAATGAACGCAGCCAGGCAACTATATTTCAAATATCTCTCACCATTCTGTTATCTAATGCTTTCTTAACTATTGCTCTCAGCCAATGCATTCCAGGGAGAAATACTTAGCCTGGAATTGGCTCCAGGCTTTCACTGTCAAATGATACCTTCTGATTAAGTCCACTCTAGAGCCCACAAAATTCCCATCAGCTTCAAATAGCCTAAGTGCGTGTTTTTTTCATCACTGCAAGTCATTATTCCATACTTTGGAAATACTTCATCCACCCCATCTTTTCTGTGTGCTATGAAATCCTTTAGAATTGTAGTATAGAAGAAGCTTTACTGATTTTATGGCAGCATATTTGGTACAGTAGCTCTCCAGCACCTTATTTACACTTAAACCAAGAGAAGTTGTTTTTTATTATTTTTTGAGCAAACCTTCATCCTGAATAATTGCAGGTTTCCTTGCCAACAGATTATATTCTTATTTCCAGCTTGACCTAGGGAGTAATGCCCCTAGACTTTGTTTATGCAATGTGTTTGTGGAAACCATGAAGGAAACCTTTTTCAGAAAGGATAATTCTGGATCACCAAACATGTAAGCTGGGAACATTTACCTGTATTCTTTTCTTGTCAGTGAGTAAATAATGTCTTTATGACAAATTCCAGCTTCAATGGAAATATTTCTCCTTTAACAGACAGAGAACGAGCAAGTAAAAGAAGATACACCACAAATGCTTCAAACTTGCAAGAGTGCATGTTGTGGTCCTGTTCAAATACATCTGCACCCATGATAATAATCCTGATATGTTGCAAAATCAATACCACAAAGTCTTTTAGTCATGAAGATGATAACAAATTATATCACTAGAAGTATTAAGTAGGCTTGTGACCATCTAAGTGGTATTTTAACTAGAATCAGTTAGGATTGACTGAGAAACTGGGAGAATTGTTATGGCTTATGTGATGCCAATAATCAGACCATCCCCTAGGGACAGATTGTATGGGGACAGATTGTCCCTATATAGGTTAGTTCTCAACCTTGTTAAGGTTGAAGGATGTGAAAGGTAAGAATTATGGATGTCTGGGGAACTTCTGTTATATTCCACTGTAGATAATTGTGGGTTTTTTTGATTTGGGCTTCAAACACTTGATCAAGATCAGATAAAAATTAGTCTGACATCTGTGCTGATCACATCACAACAATTTACCATGTTGTGGAGTAAAAAGGGGTAGAATGGGAGTTTAAGGAAGACTCACAGTTTTCTTACTATTATTTCATGCTCCACTGCTGCTTATCACTACTAGGAATTGCAAGTCACCAACAGAACTGTATAAAATGCTAGAGAGATGTAAATGATTATCAAATTCAGCCTACAAGTGCTTATTCACCACCTTTGATTATGATGACGTTGCAGGAAGGATTGTTCCTGGAATGATGAAGCCCTTTATGAAACAGTCTGACCAGATGTAAACTCGAAAGCGTAGTACAAAGTTTCCTAATAATTAAGGCTGTTAAGAATATTTTGCACACAGACGTATCCTCAGCTTCTGGAAAGCAAAGTGATCCATCTGAATCAACACAAATCTAACCTTTCATTCCAGCCCATATTCTGGGCCTAAACCCCTGGGGAAGTATCTCAGAAGAAATAAAATTGTCGTGCAGCTTTTCCAAAATCTGTGTAGCACACACAGAGTTGCTTCACTTGGATTTTAAAAAGTGTTGCCTACCTTTTCAGAAGACACCCAGGCTCAATCCTTAACACGGGTGACAGAAAGTTTTTACAGTGACTTTGCTCAAGGGGCAAGAGGTGAAGATTGTTAATAAGCTGTTCTTCTCCTTGGAGGTCACGGAAAGCAATTTTCAGCTGAAATGAAGCCTAAACTACAGCCTTGGAGTTGCTGTGCAACAATTTGCCATGAATTGGGAAACTGAGCAACTCTCTCTGATGTTCCTTATTGCAACTAGTCCCATTTGCTGCCACGAAACGTGGCTGTGGGACATTTGGGGTCAAGAATTGAAGGGCAAAGGTCACCAAAGCATCCTGCCAATGCAGCTAGAAGTGACCTTTACTTGACAAAGCAGAAGTAACATGGGATCTAAAAGAATGGTATTCAAATAGCCGGTCCATCCAAAACATTGCATTTGGATTGATCCTAATCAGCCATAATTTCCTAGTTTAATGGCCAATTAAAAGGCCATTTGAAAGTAAGAGAAGCAGAACAAATCAGCATGGAAAGAGCCTGGATGGTCTTTAGAAAGTAATTCAAGTTTACTTAGGTTTTACACATCTGACTGGTGAGAAAAGGAGTAGGTAATGGATGTCTTGCTCCTAAAGTAATTCAGATTCGTTAAGTAACTTGTTTCAGCATGAGATAAAATCTGAAGCATCACTGAAAAGTAAAATGAAATACCTGCAGTATAATAAAGTATTTATCTAAACATCATGGCTAATATTAAATAGAATGTAAAATCCCCCATTATCTGGTTATTGTGTGTTATGTACCTTGACTTGATGTAAGAAGCAGAATTAAACTCAAGATTTTTTTTAATGCGTATTTACAGCTGTGATCAGACATGTAATGGTCAGAATGATTCCATTTTACCACCTTTAATCCTGAATAGTTTTTATGTTAAACGTGTCTTCAATTTTTTTTTTTTTTCAGTTTCCTGGAAACAAAATTCCTTAAACATTACAGGCCAAAAGTGAGAGCCACATTGCCTCTGGTTCCTTCATGGCTGGAGGTACCAGGAAGATCCTTGCATGACCAGAGGCAGGGACACCTCAGCTCCTCAAGTGAGCCAAGCAGACCAAAAGCGCTGAGGATGAAAAAGTGGAGTCCTGGTGCCTCTTTCACATGGATCAGCCTGCAGTTTGTATACTCTGGAACGTGGATCACTTGATTCAGGCACTCATTTTGCAAGGGGAATTGTGAAGACAGTCACACATACATACACACACACAAACCCTGCCGCAATTAATTCAGAATTTAAGCTGTTTCAGACTATTTCCAGAACAGGGCATAGCCCTGCGTGGGCACCAAGGTTTCAATCAACAGCAAAGGCTTCCTGAGACCTCTCTATTGCTCTTTATCAGAGGTCTCTGGCAGATAAACCTGCCACAAAACAGCTGCTGATGGCTGCCACTGCAGCCTCACTCTGTGGAAGAGCTGCTTTTGCCCTTTTTCTACTCTCTTGACTAACAGGACATACATTACCATCGTGTGGTTTGGGCTCAGTTGGGCAGATGTGCCATTATTGCATAATATGGTAGAAGGAACTAGCCAATACTAATGACATAAAGAGCAACAGAACTGTGAATGGGCCCTGCACAAACCCTTCCAATTTATGGCTGCAGCAGCAATACCAGCAACCAATTCTCAAGAAACATAAAATCTAAATTTACTTTTCCCTCATACACAAACACAGACAGAAAGGACAACCCTTTGCACCATCATGGCAAACAGCAGTGATATAAAACCCCACTGATTAACCATTCACACCAAGTGCCTGACTGACATTTCCATTAGAGCTGCACTTCAACTCTTGGTTTCCTGAGAAAGGCAGTGACAGACATACCAACTACAGCTTCTGCTGGTAATTTATAACCCTTGCTACCTGAGTCCCGTTTGCCCTGCCATTAGGAGGTTTTCCAGTTAGGATGTCCAGTCACCACTGTGCACTGAAGCACATCTTACTATTTGCTCAATGGTTCATCATGGGTACCTTGTATTTCAATCTGACTTCACCACATGAAATATTAATTAATATTACCTATTAATATACAATAGGAAGTTAATGATCAGAACAATGTATTTAATACTTCGTTAAGAAAAGGAGCTAAGGCCCAATTTTGCCTTCCATGGAAAAAATGGGAACACTCAAGACATTTGGCAACAAATTGTTGGTAGCAAATTATTAGTGTGTCAATTTAATATTTATATTTTGGTCCCATTAAGGCCTCATAAGAATGAAGGCTCCACTTTGCCTCACATGTTATGTGCATGCACACAGAAACAACGATGTTTTCCCTTTCTAGCACAACGATGCACAGTGAGTGGATTCTCTAGTCCCCCAGCCTGCACATTTATTCCTCGAGAGCTTTGCCCCCCTTACGGCTGGGAACATGCACGGCTACAGCTTTTCCAATTTTAGATCAATGAGCCACACAGCAAAGAGCCTGGAGTTGGCAGGTCCTCCGCATTCATCTGAATGAAATGAAAGGGAGCTCAGTCCTTGGCTCCAGTTTTCTGTCACTCCATTGTCATTCAACAAAACGGACCAAAGAGAAAAGCGATCAATCCATAAACTCGTGAAGCCTCAGTCTCCAGCTGTCATCAGCTTTGAGCTCCCTCCACTGATCTTATCTGCTGCAGAGTGATTGAAAGTAATTTGTTTTGGTTGAAAGTAATTTGTTTTGGAGAGTAATTAGATTATCTCTTGGGGGGCTTCCTACCTGGCGACCCAGTGTTTCTCCTTGGCTTGCTGCTCATTAACATCAATTACCATAGAGACACTCTTCAAAGGAAGGCTTGCACTGCCCAGGGTGGGGAACCTATTAAGAAATATGCTTCTCATTCGTGCCAGGAGATAATAAACCTTCTGATGTCAAACAATTATTTGTGGGTCAGACATATACGATCTCACTGGGGCTTAAGCCTTTCACTTGCCATCCAGTGTGAAATGCTTAGTAATTAGGAAATGAGCTGGATCTTTCTATAACGGTGTATATTGAATAGAACAGGCTCAAGCAAACTGCTGTGTAATATTTAGGAGCATTTCCTAACGCTGGGTGCATACTCCACAGTTGCAGAGGTACTGAGATGTCAAATAAAGTGCATCTCTGTGGGGGAAAGTGCAGAGAGGCTCAAAAGTTCATACCCTAGAATCAACTCTTTTTAATTGAGACAATTTATATGGTTATGGATATGACAGAGCACTGATAAGCATCATAATAAAACCAGTATCTATTTTTTCTGCAATAATGAGAGTGCTGAGTCATGTCCTGGCTGGGACATTTACTGGTAGTGATTACATCATTACTACTGTGCCATCCTACAGAACAACACGAAATAAAGAAAAACCAAAATGATCCACCTTTTGAACCACTTCTCATTTCAGACACAGCGAATCTGAATAATAAATCACCCTGGTTAGGCACTCATTTACAAAGATTCAGTCTAAAGTTTTTCCGTGTTACATCTGACTTTTGTGCTGCTCAGGCAGTAGAAAAAGGTTATAGAGGGAGGAGAAATTACCCCTAAAGGCAAGGTTTGATTGTGTAGAAGTTGTGTAGAAGCTCAAGTGTCACCAAATGCCCCAGGCTGGCACTGGGCATATGCAGGATAAGCTGGGGTTGACCACAGGGAAACTGGGGAAGAAACATGATGAAAACATCCTTATTCTGCAGCTGTTCATGTTCACCTGGTCCATAGGGAGAGGAGTTTAAGTTGGGACAGGCTGAGTCACGGTGGAAGGGAATCATCAGCAGTGTAGTCATCAAACACACCCTGCTAGGTGATTCTGGCTCTCAAGCTTTAAACATGTCCTACAAGTTCTCTAAATCTCTTCTCTGAAGAGCTGCTAAATGCAAACATCTGAAGTAAATAGCTGCCATTTTTTTTTCATTTGTCTTGTTTGAGTAATTAGGTCATTATATCTGAAAGTGATTGTTTCATGCGTGCCAAGAGGGAAGAATGAAGACCTTTGATGAATCCAGTGAGCAGCATGTAAATGTGGGGAAGGAATGCAGAGGCAAATGAATGACCTTTCTGAAGCAGAATTTCTTCGTGCACCACCATTTTTATCCACATTAAAGCCACTTAATGCGTTTACTTTTTCCTGCTGTGTATATTCCAGTTGGTTCTTCAGTGCTTCCTTTTCCTAATAAGACACACATTGTCCAAATTGTTCTTTAAATAGGCTTCTATAGGCTTGTTTATGAGCAGTGACTGCTCGTATGGAGCTAAACATTTCCTCTTCCCATAGTTTTCAAGGAGTTCTTAAAACATATATTTTATCAGATTGATAAGATGCTGAGCTACGAATGGCCTGTAGCCACCTCCCCAGCCCCTAAAAATATTAAGATAAATGTAGATAAAAATGTAAACTATTTTTATTACTTACGATGGTTCTAGTTAAAAAATAGAAGACAAGGACTAAATGTGGAAAATATTTTGTTTCCCAGGACTGATCCTCACAGGTAAGGGTGGATTGACTCCTTCCTCTGAGCCGCTCATGTGAGTGACTGCGGGATGTTACTCCACAGTCCGGTGGAAACTGGGTCGACTCTGTGGCACTCACGTTATAAATCAAACTGAGTAAAGCAAAGAAACTGGAAATATCACGAGAAGACTGACAGTGATTTTGTTTTGCAGGGCTTTCCCTGGAGCCCAGGGTGGGAGGAGAGCTGCTGTGCCTGTGAGCATCTTCCCCAGAGTGCATGGATGCTGCTCCTTGGCTGAGGGAGAGTGCCCTGACCCCAGTGATATGGTCAAGTGACCTTGGCATCCTGTCTCCTATCTGCCAGTGGGAAACAAAATTCAGTCTTTCAGCATCGAGGCTGGTTGTGAGGGCGAGGATGTCACAGGAAAATGAAGGTATCTTGCCTTGGTCTGGAAGGTTTGGTGGTAGGGAAGAGGAGCAGGTGGCTGAAAGAGTTTCAGCCCACCCGTGCACCTTCTGTTTGGAGTTGTACATATCTGTAAACCCCACCTTCCATTAACTATGGTGATTTAGAAGAAAATAAATTCAAATTACTAGATCTCTGTTTGTGTGTGTGTGCAGTGAAAAAAGGGTCTGTTTATGGCAGCATTAAAGCTTGAGTCAGAGTAAGTGGTTTGAGGGAAAACTGATTTCCCTCCTTGCTGAGCTTCAGTTTGCTTTTAGGAGTAAGTTGTATCAGAGCATTTGGAATAAACCAAACCTGGATATGTGCTCAGTGAAGTGCCCTGATGTGCTGTCACCTGCTCATGGCCATTCAGTCCCTGGCATCTGATTAGACTTTATCTGAAGCAACTCCCTTGAACAACGTCCAGTGTGGGTCCTCAGCACCCAGGGACAATTATGGGACAGTTCAGGATATTCATACCATTTTCTGTTTTCCTAAATAAATATTTTTTTTTTCTGTGCATGTTCCAGCAATTCCAAATCTTGACATAGCATCTGACCAATTTTACTGCAGATTTCATTTATTTGTTCAGCAGAAAACATGATGATGTTTTATTATGCACTTCATACACTTTGACTCTGTCCTTCACATCCCAGCTCCCTGTCCTTCCAGCTCAGGCTGATGAAGTGAGGAGTATGAACCAAACTGTGGGGAATTCTTGCACCTGAGTTTTTACATCAGTCTCCCTGCTCTTGGTGTGGGCTGATCTCTGTTTACAAGGTGATTTCTACCTCCTTGTTCTCAGGTTTCTGAAGTGTAGGTCTAAGGAATTATGGAGGGGATTATCACTGACTTCTTATTTACTGGTGGGAAAGCTATCAAGGTAGTGATGCAAAGCAGGCTTCTGGTTGAAAAAAATTCCCAAAACATGGATCAAAAGAGAAGAAGCCTGTGGAAAAAACCCCTCTGCATTTCCTTTTGGAAAAATTGCATTTTTCCCAGCCATAAAATTGCAAACTGTACAAAGTCTTAACAGGGAAATGAGGCAAGTTACATATCTCAGGAATATTGTGGGCAGATGGCTCAAAGTTTGGGGATTTTTTTTTTCTGGTACTATGGAAGATAAGATCAGAGTTTAAGGAATGAACCTCCTATCTGGAATGCAATGGAGCAAGTAGGAGTTAATTCTGAAATTATTTTCTCATCCATGGTATCACAGGACAAGAACATTTCTTAATAGTTTTGTTAAACCTTACGTGGGTTTTGTTAAACCTTACGTGGGTTTTGTTGAGGCTCCCGTGGGTCTTAAATCTCCTGTCTACAGAAACCCTTTGTCCCTTCTTTATTGTCTGCTACAGTAATGTAAGAAAGGAAGAGATGGATAAAGTGATCTAGAGATACCCATTCAGATTTTTTAATCCACTGAATTATTGACCACTACAAATGTAACCACCAAGTCATTTTCTGTGCACACTGTGGAGGAAAGATATTGTTCCTGTGGATGATTAATCAGGAATACTTCAGAAGCACAGCTCTGAGCCATTTCTGAACATGCAGGTTACTCACTCGAGGCAGAAATGCAGGGTATGAATAAGGGATCCACTTGTCCAGAAGGGAGGGAAATACCATGTATGTGCACATCCTAAATACAGAAATTTCAGCAGTTTTTCTCTTTGAGACAGGTGCCAATCACAAATCCTAGATTTGTATTACAAAGTGTCCACTGACTACTGTTTGTACAAGCAATCACAGCTTAATTAATTAGTCAATGTAACCAACTCTCAGTGGGCACTTTACAAGGTCCCGTTTGTCGCTGTTGTGGCACATTCAACCACCCTGAGCTAAGTGGTGACTTCTTAAGCCCCAGAAAACGAAGTCACCAAATTACAAAACACCAAATGCAGTTGGTTTCTCAAATGCATGATGGTTTATCAGCTCGTTTCCCCTTCTTTGGAGACTTCGGCACTGGTCTTCTTCCAGCATTTTCAATTTACCCCCACAGCTTTGCCCACCATACCCCTCAGCAGCTTTTCTGGCTCTGCCTTTTCCCGCTTGATGCTGCTGGATAATGCTGTTCAATCCCCCACATGAACAGCAGGGCTGTGAGGAATCCTGGGCACAGGAGTCCTGGGAGAAGAAAATGAGATGCCAGCACCCTCTTTATTTGGCTGACACAGGGATCCTGGACTGGCTGGTTCATTAAAGGGGTGTTGCAAGATAGTGATTACAGGGAAAGTTCAGCTGCTTTCCCTTTGAAATGCATAAAAGGTGGTGTTCAGGTAATGGTTTTGAAGGTTAGTCCTTTTGATGTCTGCAGGCTTTACACTTGCACATCTGGAAGCCTGCACACCTTGCTACAAACAGACATCCCAGCTCTGCCTCCCAGCTGGCTTCACAAAAGGTCAGAGAGGTGCACATCACTTACAAATGCCACCCTTTTTTTTTCCCCTTCCGTAGCTTTCTTCAAATTGTATGTTGTTAACTTGCTTTGGTGATTGTTTAATTCCTTTTCTTTTTACTCACCTTCAAAGAATAAGCAATCTGGCCCCACAGACTTGGCAGTATTGCCACAGGAATGGCCAGGGACCAGCATTTCTTCTTGGAAGCTCATTCAGGCCCCAGTGAGGGGCACGTGAAGGCTTTGCTATGGTGCCAAGTGCCCCCATCCCACCATGAAAGAGCTGAGGATATCCTGACCATCAAAGGAAATGTTTGGACATTTCCTTTGACATCAAAGCTCAGTTTGGATGTAAGTCTTACTAATTTCAGTCTCTCTAGCCCGGTGTTGAATTACCTTTTAGCTCTAAATTCAACTTCAGACCATACAAGAAGTGACAAAACGTCACCATCATTCAAATACTGCTGTATGGAAGCAATGTCTGTGGAAAACTCCTTTGTGCCACAGCTCAAAAACAAATATACATGTTCTCACCCAGAAATGGGAGGAACCATCACTGCTTTTTGAAATACTTGGAAAGAAATACCACTGCATTTGAGAAGCTGTTTGATTTAGAGAGCTGGCTGTGCCTTCCAGGTAAGTGCTGTATTGGTCACACTACCTACCTCAGAAATATTGGGGCTTCAAGATTGCTGTGTTAAACGTAAGAGTTTACTCCACAGGACATAAGACCAAAGATTTTCCAAATTCACAGTTTCCTTCCTTTCCAACTGGGTCTTATGTTGGTTGAGCCATTTGATTTAGGGATTGGTTGGACCCAGAACCACGGTGTTTAACATCCTTCAAATATTTTGTTATAACTGGAAAAGCATATCTGAGGAGATTTGCATGGAATGGATCAGATTGAAGATGAGTTTAGTCCAGGATCCTGCCAGTTTGGTGGTGGTTTGCTACAGTTATCTACAGAACAAGATAAAAAGGAACATATGGAGTCATTCTTCAACCTTTGGCAATATTTCCTAGAGGGACTTTTTGAAGTGAAGGTTGCAATCACATTTTTCCATAATGGTTTCAAAGAAGGTGCCCAGTAGTGATTATTAACTGATTTCTAGTTTTAATGGTCTTTCCTTGAGCCCTTTTGAAAAGACATCACATTTGCTCTCTTTCCTTCCTCTGATACTAAGGCTGGTGTAAGTATTGAGTTTCATATCCCAGTTATCAGTTCAATGGGCCCATATTTGAGCTCATCTAAGCTCTGATATCCTTGGGTCAATACCAGAGTGGGTAACTACCCTGCTGGATTTGCCCCAGGACAGAAAAAAAAAAAAAGAAAATACAATGGATAGACACTTATACAATAAAAACATTATTTACAGAGAGCTTTTAGACCAAACTTGCAAAATGTGTAGCAGCAATTCATCAGCTCATCTCTCTGTGGTACTCAGTGTGGTCGAAAACCTCCACCTAAGTAATACTTTTAATAGTTTTTTTACATTGTCCGCCCATTGCACTTTTTTTTCTTTTAAATAAACACATAAATTAAGGAATCTCCCATTTTCTCTTTTAATTTCTGAAACATGAAGCACAAGAAAATGCTTCATCTTAAGACAGCTTTTCAAACAGCCGGTCCCCATCCAAGTCCATCGGTCCTCCCTCCCCTTCTCCTCCCCAGGAACACATTCCTGCAAAACTCCAGCTAAAGTGGCTTTGTTGTTCTCAGGGTGCCCTGCCAGCTCGCAGCCCATGCCATGACACAGCATTCCTCCTGCTTTGTTTTGGGCTGCTACGATTTGGAGCTGACATTTAACAAAACTGCATTAATGCCTCCCCAAGACAAGGCTCCTTGTTGAGCACGGTTCGCTGAAGCTGCAAGTTTAAGCACAGGCATGAGTGGGGTGTGCAGACATGAATCCCAAAGGGGAGTTGCCCCCCTTCCTTGGGGGATGTATGGCTTGTTTTGCCGTAGATCTTGCACCCCTGAGGTAAAACCATTCCTCCTTGGAGACCAGGGAGTGCCATTTACCTTGGCAACTTCAGGCAGAGCGGGGAAGACTTTTCCAAGCTCTCTACAGACACCCATCGTGCACCTCTGAGAGGCTTGCACTGATTTTTTGGGACTGAAATGGGTAAACATGTTCAGGACACGTGGGACAGGACCCATGTCAGGTGTATTTCCTTACCAGCACCTGATTCAGGGTTTGACTTTTCACTGAAGTCAACAGAAAACTTCCCTACTCACCTCAGCACACCTGAATCAGGGCTGCAACACAAAACATACGTTTATGAAGCTTAAAACTCTCCCCTTGTTACTCAGTCAGTGCTGATACACCTTTAATTAGCAGCAAATGCTCTTCTAAAGCCACCACAGGAAAAAAATTTTCACAGCAAACCGTTTTCTCTGCCAAAGGAGGCAGCTTTTGCTAATAGAGGCTTATAGGTGTTGGCTGGAAAGGAGAATTAAATAGTAAATGTTTGCTTTCTACTTAGCGAATGTCTGTCATAGCCCTGCTAAGTAGCCAGAAACAAATTATGTGTGAAACTCAGCATCCCTCTCCCTCTCTCTCTTTTTCTCTGCTGTGATTGATATTTGCTTATGCAGCCCAACTCTTTAATTTAATTAACAGGAATATGCTTATTTTACAAATTATAACCTTGTAATCTCCTTAGCAGGGGGAAAAAAAAAAAGAGCATTTTTACCACAAGTTATTCTTTGTTGCACATCATTTTATTACCAACACTGCTGTGGCCCTCTTTTCTTAAAAACTATATTAGACTTTCTGATTATTTCCATTAACTTAGAAGCAGATTTTATTTACGTAAAATTGATGGGAAAGCCTCAAAGATACCCTGAAGTTGTTTATTATTAAACTGACTTCTACAGTAGCTCAATTTTTTTAAGTGCTTGTGTCAAGTATTAAATGAACTAGTATTGACTGATTTTAACTATTTTTTAACAATATAGTTGGGTGGATTTGCTTCTAGTTTCACCATTTTGAACAAAATTGTGAACTTCACTGAAATTTCATAGATCCCCATGAATGGTAAAGTAAGGAATACATGTTGATAGCTAGCAGAGGTATTTTTAAGTCCATTTATCTATTTTTATAGACATATTTGTAGAGCTGTGGCTGTTGTATTTCCTGTGATGCTTCAGCATAACGTATAAATAACCTGTTCTGGGTCTGCCTTAAATGTGGGTTTATGATTGCCAGTTCATTCACTCTTCCCTTTTATCTGGAATATATCCTTCAGTGCACTCCCACCACCAACATAAAGAAATATTTTTATTGATGGTCACATGTAAAGGTAATTCTGTTAACTCAGCAACCTGTACAGGTGAGTGCCCGACTGTGCCCCTGGCAAACCTGTACAGCCAGTGGGATTTTCCACAGGAGCAAAGGGAAAGCAGTTTTGATGCTCCTATGAATAGAATCAGAACAAACTGGCAGCAGATGCATATTTGCTTCCATATTTTTCTTGATTAACTTTGGAAGAGTGCAAACAATGAATAAATGCAAATTTATACTGCGTCATCTTCCAAAAATCTAACAGAAAGAAACCTCACATTTCTGTCACCGGGAGAAGGGAATATGTTAGCTTTCAATCTGCAGCTCTGGTACCCACATGAACACATACAAATTTTTATTAAATGCATATATAGTCCTTGTTTCTGCATCTGTTCACCCTTCTGTAAGAGCCACAAGGTGCTTACAGCAGAATATTTTCGTGACTGTTAATCTCTAATTCAGTGTGGGTCATTCAGCGACTGCACTGAATTATTACACCTTATTTGTTTTCTCTGATCTTTATGCAGAAGAGCATTAACTTGTTTAAAAACTGAGCTTTAAACTAATAGCATAGAATACGCTTCCAAGCACATGCATTCCCTCCTTCTGCGAGGTCACTACTTCACTCTCACCTGACTTGTACCTTTTTCAACCTGAAGAAGTTTTTGTTGATTTTTCAGCCTTTATTCACAAATTAACTATCCTTCTTTTCTGTTCCTCATTTTGCTGGTTACCTGTGACTAGGAGTAAGATGAGGCTTAAAAGGTCCAAATTAAATCCCAGTGATAAATGGTAATTATTCTCCTAGAGTCACTCAGGCATAGGAGGACTTTGTTTAGAAATGTGGCAATTGCAGTCTGATTTCTAATGTGAGCGCTGCCATTGAGATAGTTATTTGATAATAAGAACTGTAGAAGCCCAAGACTGAAATGAAATGTCTGAATTTGTAACTTTAGGAAGCATTTTGATAGACTTTCAACACAAAATAACCTTTGTGTTTTTATTTACTTTTAATCCATATTTTGGATTAAGATGTATTCCAAAATTATAACATTTACTGAATAAGTCCTAGTCTAGTACATCCTGAGGAATAATCATCTGGGGTACCTTATTCTATGATGTCACATTCTTTGCTATTTACTAAACATTAATCTAAAACATTAACTCCATGAATTATTTGCCAATGGTATTTTATGGCTATAATACCTATCATATAATTTAAATTTTGTATATATGTATATATAAGTGTATATGTATATATATGTATATATATGTATATGTATATATTTAAATGAAAAAATAGGTAGCAAGAATTAATTTAAAACAAATCACTGTCTTGGATGTGACTCGTGTTACTAGAATAAAGATTTGCAGAAGATGCTAAATTTCTGACCATCGAGGTCAAATACCTCCAGTTTAGCTTACTATGTAATTTCTTAGGTTTCCATTTATGGGTCTGACTTCAGCAGTGTCTCTGCAATCAAATTCTTTCAAATACAATCACTATTTAACACAAAGCCACGTGAGATGGCCATCTAGAGAGATATCCTTCTGAACGAAAATACCCTTTGCTTTGATTATTCCATCAGGGCAGACCTTCTTTCCATGGCATAAGACTATCAGAGTTATATTTAGAACTTGCATAGCTCTATAAATACTTAAGTGCTTTTCCTTGACCATCCTAAGCACGCTAAAAACCCCTGTGCTGAAATGCCCACACCATGATTGCAAAAACAGATACAACCCAGTGAATCATATCTGATAACATATCAGAGAGAACAAAGGACCTGGGGTTTATGCTTTTCTGGCTGGTAGACAGACACTTGATGTTCTAATTCTCTTTCCATTATGGTCTGTGACTAGTACACCTTGCTCCTCGAGGTGGATGTGGTGAACTCTTCGCTGGCTGAGCTTGGCCAACCTTCAGACGTGGGCAGAGAAAATGCAGAGGACTGAGGGAAAGTCCTCTATGGCCCAAAATAAAATATAGGCAAGTGAGAAGTTCTGTGCTAAGCTGAAAGGGAGGTTGAACTTCATGAAGATCCTGACCAGAACAGTAAGAGTTTTAAACTTAGAGAGGGTAGGTCCAGACTAGATATGAGGAAGAATTTTTTGTATGATGAAGGTAGTGAAACTGTGGCACAGGTTACCCAGAGAGGCTGTAGGTGCCCTATCCCTGGAATCATTCAAGATCAGGTTGGACAGGGTCTTGAGGAACCTGATCTAGTTGAAGTCCCTGCTTATTGCAGGGGAGATTGGACTAGATGACCTCTTAAAGGTCCCTTCTAACCAAAACCATTCTATGATTCTGTGATTTTGTGAAAATAAACCCACCCTGACAAGAGCATAGGAGGTAGTCCAGGCATGTTAACATCTGCAGGAGCAAATCTGAGTCACAGGGTCAGATATTAGCACAAGTCACATCCACGTTGGCAGAGTTTGCATCACTGCTCTTGTGACCTGTGCCAGCAGGCCCAGGCCTTGGTTAAAGCTTGAGTGTTTTTGGCCTTAACACAATGCATAAGGTCAGCAGAATAAAATCTATTGAAAGACCTCAAGGGAAAGAAAAAGGGTATAAAAAGTGGGAGAGGAAAAAAAGAGTAGAAAAAGTGGGAGAGAAAGGGAGGGTGATCGAGGGTAACACCTCCCAAAAGAGGAGCATGAAAATGTGTCACGACAGGATGATGTGGAAGAAGGAAGGGTCAGGATGATGTGGAAGAAGGAAGGGTGCTGGCTTGGATGGGGGATATTTCTGGACAGAAGCCTGTGAGGAGGAAGCTGGGCACAGGCAGGGCATGTGGTGAAAGGCAGTACCAGTCACGCTGCCCTGGCAGAGGAAGATCAAAACCACGGGGGAAAAGCAACCGGGGTAATTTTCCTCTAGGGCTGTGGAAAAGGTGTAATAAACAGCAGCCAAAGTTGAGGCTGTTGGCAGGTCGTTCCTTGCCTATCCTTGCAGGCACCGCCGATCCCGGGGTCGTCGCTCGGCAGTAACCTCCGGGATCCAGCGCTCGTGCCCGGGGGGATCAGCCGGCTTATCTCAGAGATATCTGGCAGGAAAGGCGCCGGCACAAAGGCACTCTGGCTCCAGAGTGAGAGCGCACAGGTGAGATAGTGAACTAACTGCCCAGGTTAATGTGTAACCAGCTCCCCATGGACCGGCTCCTGCCTCTCAGCGGCATCAGGGCTCCTCGGAGCGGGATTCGGGATGGAAGGCGAGCACTGCGGGGCTGAACGCGCCTTTCCCTCACCAGGTAATAAGGAGCCGCTCCGCTGGTCGGAGTAGAGTGGTGTCCCTCCAGGAGGGAGAGCAGAGGGGTGCCCAGGCCTGGCAGAGCAGTGGTGCTCACCCCCAGACGGTGCCCACTGGATTGCCCTGCTGGAGGACGAGGACGGGGCTTGCAGATGAGCAACAGTCATCCTAGCGCTGTGTTTCAGTGCCGATGGTGGGCATGGGGAGGCACTGGAGCAGCCTTGGCTTGGCGAGGCAGGAGCCCTGGGTAGGGCACCCATCACCCTGCGCTGCTCGCCCACGAGCTGCTGTGAGCCAGCCTGGGCAGCCACCTCCCTGGACAGGGATCAGAACGGGGATCCACTTCCCATCTGGCCAAGAGAAAGAGCTTGTAAGAGGTTTGTCCAGCAAGAGCTCCAAAATGTTCCTTGTGGATGAGCTCTCAAGCCTGCTGAGAGCTGAACTTCTGAACAAGAGTTTCTTCTGAACTTCTTTAACAAGATCCCCACGAGACTGGGGTCTGTCCCGTCCCTAAGGGATGTTCATCCTGCAGGTGGGACTCCCTTTCTTCTCACAAGCATCCTTCACCTCAGTGACATTAAACAGCTGTATTGGCCCCAGCCAGCACTACAAACACCTTTCTTGAAGGCACTGGAAGCAAACAGATGTAGCTGCAGAGATAATGAAAATGTATGTAAATAGTAGCTCCCCAGAAACCACCAAGTTTTACCAAGTGGCTTTGACACTTGCCAAACACCTTTAAGCTGATAAAGATCTGATTTGTACTTCAGAGGTAACCTGATTAGCAACCAATTTGAATCTGGAATATGTTAATTGGTACAAACATCACTAAATCACTTTCTTTAACCTATAAGAAGTAGTGTGAATGAACGATAGTGAAGGTCAACACAGCCTGAGGAGTCATAGGGAATGAGTAGTTCTATATTTACCCATAATAAAATACTATGATTAAGTAATAAAATGTAATTGCATGTACACACACACAGTGACACTAGAAGGTACCCAAGGTCAACCCAACACTCAGAATTTAAGAAAAACTGAATTAAACCTACATTTGTAGCTAAAATCTGGTCATGAACCACCTTTTTTTGTCAGGAGTCCTGCCCCTTTCTGTGCCCAGTACAGAGGGTGTTCAGTAAATGAGAATTTTGGTTTCATACATTCTCACAAACCCAGCATCCCTGTCTCACAAATTTTGAATGTATTAATGGATATATTTTAAACACTGTTTGTAACAGCTTGAAAACAAGGAGCTAAAGCACAGAGATACTAGTGTCAAAAAGCTGAATTAATGTAAACTACCCAGGTTCAAAGCTTCTTGTCATGGTATTTCAGAGTGCTTGTCATTACCTGGCATTTATATCCACCACACAGCTGCAGCTGAGGGATGTTTTGGAGATTCATCATCTTCACCACACTTCATGGTGTCTTGGTGGGTATTAAGGAGGGAAGGGCTGGACCTTGGGGTTGTTCAGCCTGGAGAAAAGAAGGCTCCAGGGAGACTTGAGAGCCCCTTCCAGTACTTTGAGGCACTACAGGAGAGAGGGACTTTGGACAGGGACATATATAGGACAAGGGGGAATGGCTTTAAACGGAAAGAGGGCAGGTTTAGATTAGATATTGGAAAGGAATTCTTCCCTGTGAGGGTGGTGAGGCCCTGGCACAGGTTGCCCAGAGAAGCTGTGGCTGCCCCATCCCTGGAAGTGTTCAAGGCCAGGTTGGATGGGGCTTGGAGCAACCTGGGCTAGTGGAAGGTGTCCCTGCCCATGGCTGGGGGTTGGAACTGGATGATCTTTAAGGCCCCTTCCAACCCAAACCATTCCATGATTCTATGATTCAATGACCACTTATTGCACCATGTCACTGACATCTGCCCTGTTGGCAGAGATGACACCAACATCTGATTCTGCAGCAGGGCACTGAACTATTTTCTCCTCAAAAACGTTCCATTCACTATCTAATTTCTGCCTCTGTAGCAAATCACAGAGGGAACCTTTTATCAAGTTCTGCCTTCATTTTACTCACTTGCTTCACTCCCAGCACAGGACTGTTCAGGTTGCAGGTCTGTCGGCAGTATTAGATTTTGCTGAGAAATGGTTCTCAGAATTCAGTGTGTCTTTAGCATGGAGAAGACATATCTGCTCGAATCATGCACAAAAGGGCATGCACCGTTTTTTGGCATGCTTGCAAAAAGGTAAAAACAATCATCCCTGGTTTTCAGAAACATTTGTTTGAATTTTATAAATTTGTAAGCATCTATAAAGAGTCTTAGAAATAAATAAACAATCAATGTGTTCTATAGACAGAACAAATCAGTTTCTTTTTAATACAGAATCATAGAATGGTTTGGGGTGGAATGAACCTTAAAGCTCATCTGGTTCCAACCCCTCTGCCATGGGCAGGGACACCTTCCACTAGCCCAGATTGCTCCAAGCCCTGTCCAACCTGGCCTTGAAACTTATAATAAAAGAAAACATATTTAGCAGATATTTATATTAAGCAATTGTTTGCCTGAAGAGACTGGCTGTAGACATTTCTTGGGTGATATTTTTAAGTAATCAATTTTTAAACCAGTCAGTTTAGGGCAATATTTCCTGCCTGAAGTCTGTAAATCGTGACTTGCGCGCGGGAAGCTGAAATTGTGCTGTTCCCCCCTTTTGCAGGTTGTATTGGCTGAAAGCAGCTTGGTGCTACAATTTTGCACTACCCCATCCATTTTTAGATTATTTAGTGGAAGGACAACAGGGGTGGCTTTGTTTCGTGGGGTTTTTCTCGTTGGTTTGGTTTTCCATGTTAAAAACCCGTTTTCCTCCGCGTTTGCCAAACATCAATTCTTTGTGTCATATAAAGGGAGCTGCAGTGTTTCGGGGAATTCCTTTCAACTTCCACGCTGGAGTGGTTGCTAGTCATTATCAAAAGCCTCCCCAGCTCTTAACAGACTGTCTTTAATTGGCCACTTGCATGGTCAGTTAACAGGCTGCGGTGGAAACCAAGTGGCAAAGTGTGAACAACCGAATCTGGCTCTATAAACCCGGTGACCGCTCTGAAACCTGTGGCTATTTATATACGGGGCAGTGTTTTGTCATGCTGATTTTTATTAGCACAGATTAGACACAGACAACTTGGGAGATGTCACAGATGAGTCAGAAAATGTTAAGCACGGACCATTTGAAAACATGCAAGCCTGCAAAGGAGGGATGGGGCTCGGAGCCTTCTCTCCATCCTTCCCCCAGCAAACAAGGGCACGGAGCAGGGCCAGGCTGGCACTGCCACTCCTCTGTTATCCCACTGGCTGGATCATCCCTGGGTGGAGGGAAACGTGCCTGGCTTGCAGAACCTTTCCATCCTTAGGGAAGGTTTTTGGTTGTGTAAAGAATGTTTGGTAGGTGGCAGGAACACTGGGCACGGCTGGAGCACGGCAATGCTTCCAGCGATCTCAGAAGTGCTGAACCAGGTGAGCTATCAGAGACTCTTTTTTGGAGGGTTAAAATTAAGTTTCACCTTTAATGCATTTATTTTACTACCTCAAAAGGCAATGTGAGGAAAGCTCATCCCTGGAAGTGTTCAAAAAGCCAGGTTGGATGTGGCTTTGAGCAGCCTGGTCTAGTGGAAAGTGCCCCTGCCCATGGCAGGGGGGTTGGAACTAGATGGACTTTAAGACCCCTTTCAACCCAAACCATGCTATGATTCTATGAAAGTTGGTTTAGCGATGAAGCAAAAAAAATGGGTGATGTCAGAGGAGGAAAGTTTCTCTACAGTCCCCTGGGACATCTCAAGCTGCTCCATCTGTGGTGGCAAGAGGCCTTTGTATTTTTCTGTGGGTAGGACCCCATGTGCAGCACCAGTGCTCTTCTTGGTCCTACAAACCTGCAAAGCTACTGCTCTGAAATCTCACCTTCCTAAAAGCCAAGCCTGAGGATTTATCTCCAATCTTGAAATTATAATTGCATGCCTCCCCGAGGCTGAAATAAATTTTCATCCCAGGGGACAACTTCTTGTTATAATTTTGGAAGTCCTGGCAGTGATAAATTTGTTTGTTCTTTTTACAACATTGTAAACAAAAGAAGTTAATTATGAAAAATTATTATGTCTGCATGCCTATTTATTCTGGCTCTATTCATAGCAGCATTATATATGCTGCAGCTATACTTGTGCAGTTATAAAAACTCCACCTGTGCTACATATTTATAGAGCCTATACAACTTTAGAGAGAAATTGTCCTTGTTCAGAGTGAGGGCACTTGGACATTCCCAGCTCATCTATCACCTTCCCTTTTCTAGGAATAGAAAAAAAGAGCATCACTCGGTGGAAAATTAAGTGGAGAAGTCTCTATTTTGGGGTCTGGATTTTTGTTTTGTATGGCCCTTACTTAGCTGGAAAAACTCCCTTTGCTGTCAAGGTGTGGAAAATCACACCTGAATATTGTCATTCCTATTATGTGCCCCTCCCTAATCCTAGGAAAGGGGTAGAACTGAAAGCACAGAGTTTGGGCATAGTCTGTTCACTTGTCTACAAGTGCATGTATGAGTATTTATCAATAAAAGTCGTGCCAAAGAATCACAGGATCATTAAGGCTGGAAAAGACCTCCAAGATCATCAAGTCCACCCTTTGACCAGACACCACCATGCCCACTAAACCATGTCACAAAGTGCCACATCCACTCATTTTTTTGAACGCTTTCAGGGACAGTGACTCCACCACTTCCCTGTGGAGCTTTAACCACCCTTTCAGTGATGAAATTTTTCCCGATCTTGCCCTGTGGTGTGCTACACAGCACTTCATATTTCTATACACCTGTATTAGGGGTAATCACTAACTGCAAAAAGAGCCTGTCTCAAACCAAACAGGTGATCCTACAGTTTCTTGCACCGGTGTGGTCACGCTCCACAGAGAAAGCCAGCAGCGCTCATTAAAGCCAAAACCAGGCAATCAGGTTTGCCTGCAGTGTTAACAGCCAGCAACATAAAACCCCAAAGCTGATTTGTGCCTCTGACCGTTAATTTTAGATGCTGCAGGAGAAGCTGCCATCATGAATAACCAGGGAAATAATACAAGTCAGGACAGCAGCATGTGGCAGATGCAAGTGTGCATATCTGTTACTGAGCTGGTGGAGCTGGGCTTTCCTGGACCATTTCCAGCTCTGGCAGGGGGAACTTTAGCTGAGTAAGAAATCCAGGCTGTCAGTCGTGAAGTAGCTGGCAAAGGCACAAAGACTCCCTGGGCTTTGGGAAAGGGAAATAGCATTTTTTTTTCTGTCTTTCATTGCAGGATACGTTCCCTTATAAAGAGCTAAAATCAACACCAGGGTGTCATGCATTGTAAACGTTTATCATTTATTACGCATTTAAAGTGTGCACAGCACATACACCACAGTCTTGAACAACACCTGTATAAAACTACAGACGGATTCTGGTAAATGGTGAAAGCTCATACCACGTAACATCGTCATCGAGGTTTTATCACAATATTTAAGAGTTACAACAACTGCCTCGGAGCATATCTTGTGTGAGGCTGTTGGTTGTGGATTTAATGAAGTGGAAAGTGACAAAGAAGAACCATTTCCCAGAGAGAATCTTTGTGGTCTGATTTTGCTATCTGAAAGCTGGAACAAAATCATCAGTTGTCAGAGGTAGTGGTGATAATTACACAACGATTGCTCACATATAGAAAACATAGAAAGTACAGAAATCCCCCAATTTACAGGGAAAAAAAATCCTTAGGCATGACATTTCCTCTGTCTTGATTTGGCTTCCTTTTTTCTCAATTATTTTTGCTTGGACAGCATCTGCCTTAAGGTCTGGTCCTGGTCTGCTCTGATCTTACTAAACTTTGGTGAGTAGAGTTTGTCTTCAAGGTCATGTGTAAGTAGAGGATACAGTCAGGTCTATACCATTACAAAGGAACAAAGGCTTTTGTGTAGGAATGTAAAGAGGAAAAAGAAAAAAAAAACTGAACTCAAATTTGTGTGTAGTCAGAAATAATTAGATTAGATGGGAAGATGATCTGTAAACATCCTCTAAGTCATCAAACATTGTGGTTAGTCCTGGTTCCCACTTAACATATTGATGCCCCAAAGATGAAGTATCTTATAAAGCAGAAAAAAAAAAAACCAAAAAACCAAAAAAGACAAATGAATCCTTTTCCCATAATGAAACCTGTCTTTTCCTTCATCACGTTAGAGACACGAGTTACACTTGAAAAATATATAAAGAGAAATATAGGGTTACTTGATGACGATACAGTACTGCAGCCTGACAGCTGTCTGCAAATATTTTCACCATGATTATCCTTACTAAAAGTAAACCACTGGGTAAAGATAGCTCAAACGTGACAAGGCTCAAATAGGATGCAACCAACTCTATCCTGAATACTTTTGGCTACATATGGAAAAAAAGAGAGATTTGGGATTACGATTGTTCCCCCAGGCCCTCCTCCAGACCTGTGAGCCCAAGCAGGAAAGTGGGTACCTTCCTCCCGTGCAGAATTTGTTAGGAGTCTGGCTTTGGGAGTTAGTGAGGTAGAAATTAATCAACTTCATCAGGGAATGAGAGAGGAAAAAAAAAAAGCAGCATATTTCTCCTTCCAAATACTGCAGCAAAAATAATAAATAGTAACAAACCAACCTCAATTCCTTGTAATCAATCTAAATTCTCTCTGTGGAGCTCGTGCTTGCTGGAAACCAGCAAATGCTTTTGCCTTTTAAAAACTTATGAGTATTGCAGAGTTCCCCAAACTTTGAAAAATGAAGGTAGTCTCTGAATTCGATTTGAATGAAGTTAAACTGGTTCACTGTAGTTCCACAGTGCATTTTTGGGGGGAGGGACAGACACGTTATTTTTTAGCCTTATGCCAAGCAATTGTATCACTAAGGGCCAAAAAAGGTGTTTTGTCTAAATAGATAAACCCAGCCCCAATCCTGCCGAGCTGCCAGAGGTGCTTGAGCCTCTCCACTGAGAAGAAGGACTGCAGGAAAGTTCAAAGTTCAGCGCTGGCAGATCTAAAAACAGATTTGTGGGGCGGCTCTCCAGCCCCGCGCTCTCTGCACCGGGGGTAAACCGATCCCACTCCAATTAAATAGCAACGCGGCACAAAGGAGCTCAGGCATTGTGTGTGGCTCCACACTGGCATCCCACTCCTTCTTGGACGCCAAGAGCTTCTCTGGGAGTCACGGGGGAGGTTTGGAAAACAGGCAGAGGAGAACAAAACCACCGTAACAAACAAACAAACAAACAAACATACAAACACATGTAGGACAGCAGACACCCTACAACACACAAACAGTGCAAAACGTTGGAAGAGAGAGGAATTGGATGTCACCTGGCTTAGGACACAGAGTAGCAGCACACCTGTGATAACTTCGAAACGAATTAAATAAAACCACAAAGCGGAAGTCTTCTACTAGTTGCACCGTGAAATGAAAAAGAACCTTGGGTTGGAGGTTTGTTTTGCTTTCAGAAATTTAAAAAAAAAAAAAGAATCGGAGCTATAAATAAATTTTGTGACAATATATACAGATTTAAATAATTAACTTAAATATCTTACACCTACTCTTGCATAAAACTCTCCAGTAAAAGTGCACCATGTTTCTTTTCCCCGAACGTGTTCTGCGTCTTCCCCTGTGCTGAGGTAGGTCTGAAGGGAGATGTCTCAGATTCTAGGAAGAAAATGTGTCACTGTCATTGTGGGAGATACTTTATTGCCTTTCTTTGTTCTTCCATTTTTGCTCAGGGCTATGTACATCCCGGGATAAATCCTGGATTCGTAGGCATTGTAGTTGTTTGGCAGGAGAATCTCTTTGAATTTGCACTCGTCATTGAAATGGGTCTGAAATGAAAAGGAAAGAATAAGAGGGAAGGAATTTTAAACATCAGGTGTGGAAATATTCTTGCTACCAGGTGTAGGAGGTGTGTTGTGGGGATATCTGCAGGTGAGTCTCCCCTTCGCAGTAACCTTTTGAAGTGGTCTCTGAAGCTTCAAACAGGGCTCAGGAATCAGAGGATCATTAGAGATGCTGTGCCCAGGCCAGGCATGTACACCTGAAGCTGGGAAGGACAGCAAGAGCCCTGTCTCTGGGAGGGACAGGGGTTAACAGAGCTGAGGTGGGTAAGGCCCAAGCTCAGTTCTGCAGCACTCCTCATCTAATTGCTCAGTGGTTGTCCCACCAGCAGTAAATTGCTAGAGAGGCTTCAGAAAAGTCTAAATTAGACCAGCACTTTCTCATGTTGCTTGAGGAGAAAAGAGGCATTTTAAAGACACTCAGCATGGACAGTACTTTTTGCTTCTTTAAGTTTAAAATCGAAGGAAGGGTTTGGGTAACTTGAGTTAATGGCTCAGGAAAACAGAGCTGCCACACCAACCTTTCAGTGATGAGGTTTCATTTGCAAGCGAGTACAAAGGGGGACAGGTGTTACAAGTGTGTTATCTGGAGAGGAACAAATGAACTCATCCCTTACTACTGGGCAAAAGCCAAGGGATTTGCAAGAGAGGTCTCAGCCTGCCAAGCTGAACACTGGACTGGAGATTACTTTATCCAGGACACCAAAGCAGCAGCATCCCTAAGAAATGATGCAACGGAAGTTCTGGCACTTTGGTAACTGATTCTGTCCGGCTTTTATGTAAGTTAAAATCCTCTGTAACAGGATTGATGCCCTGGAAAAGAATTCTGGATGCTTCATGTCTTCATGTGAAAATGCCCCAGTTACCTCTGACATAGTCTGGCTTTTCCTCAGCCCGAGCTCCTCCAAAAAATACTTTGGAAACACGACATAGAAAACTCATGGGTAAGGAAGGAGACCCAGGAACTCAAGTTTGAAATTATGCTGGTCACAGTAACTTACTCAGAGGTGAACTCAAAAGCAGGAGGAAAGCTCAGCGTGGACAAAGATATGCCCTGTCCACCTCAAGTATATTTTATAAGAAGTCTCTATCTTTTTCAAAGATTCAATGTAAAAAAAGATCTGTGTTGTCTCCTAATAGATCTTCCCTCTTATAAATCAAGATCAAACCCCAAGGATGGTGAACTGTCATGGGAACACTCTCTCACTTCACGAGCATGAGCAAAGAGTGATCAATAGGTATGTGACAGTCACTGATTCATCACATCAGAAAGGGTCACTTGTGAGGGCCTGGCTTATCACAAGTCCAAGTGCCCTCTGAGAGATGGAGTAAGCGATTGCCCAACCTGCCTAAGGCTGTTTGTACTTACCAGAAACACATGGCCTGAGGCTAGCTTGTGGTCTTGCCACACAAATGGCTACTCTGTTGGTCTACGTGGTAGGCAAGATGGGTAATCATAGTTGGGTGACTGCGTTTTTTGTGTGAGAGCCAAAGAAGTGTCATGCAAAAGAAGAGGTTTCACTTCAAAATCTCAGCAAGCAGCACAAGTGGGCAGGACGCCTTCTGTTGGCAAGGCAGCGAGGGCTGCTCTGTGTTGCCTGACCCAGGAGAGGCAAGGATGGGGCTTGGGCAGCTTTTAGCACCATGCACACGTGTCACCCCAGCTGACAACAGTCCCCTCCCCAGGCGCACACTCGGTGGCTACTTACAGATCCATAGAGTTTGCCTTTGCTATTCATGGCCACGAAGAGTCCGCTCCTAACACCAAATATGCTCACCACTCCTCTTTCCACGGGAGAAATTTCCAGCAGACCTACAGAGGAGACACAGGAATCAGGGGGACAAAGGGGTACGCCCTGGAGTGTGAGGTGACAGTGCTGCACTCACCCACAGGCTCCCACCCCCAGCGTGCTGTGGATCCCCACACCCCAGCCCTGCTGTGGGTGGCCACAGAACCCCAGCCTCATGTGCTCCACGTGCTGCCCTATGCCCCACGCTGGGACCTCTCTTCTTTTAGCCAAGTATCTATTTTTAATTTGCCCCCCAGGCATTCTCTTGTGTAGACAAGGTTAAAATAAGCCAGAGCGCGCTCAGGGCAAAATGAAACATTTGTCATCACGCAGCTTACATCCTCCCCCCCCCCCTCCCGCACCTTATTGTTTCAGTTGGCTATCAGAGCCACGGGGTTAAGCCCCCAGCAGATGCTTTCCCAAGTTTTTGGGGGAGAGCCGGGCTCTTCCCCGGCCCCCTCGCTCGGAGCGGGCGGCCTCCGGCACCGCGGACCCCTCCAGATGCGGAGGCAACCCCGCGACACCTGATGCAGCACTGACGGGCCCCCACAACCCGGAGCGCCCGATGGGCTCGGCCGCCGGCCCCGCTCCCCGCGCTCCCCGCCGCCCTCGGGGGAGACGCAGCACCGGCAGGACTTTTTAGGGAACTCTGCCACGCACCCACCCTCCTTTCGGGGACAAACCACTCCCCGGGGCAGGTGAGACGCCCCCGCGACCGCGGATCTGCCCCGGGCAGATCCGCGGTCGCGGGGGCGCCTCACCTGCCCCGTCCGCGGGCGGCACCGCCGTCTTACTGTATCGATTCTCGCTGTGAATCCCATCGATCCGGCCGTCGGGGAGGACCTGGATGTGGAAGCCGATGCCCACGTTGCAGTAGAGGCGGCGGAGCCGTTTGATGCCCAGGAGGTAGTCGCCGTCGCGGGCGGCATCGCGGCGCTCGGCCGGGAGGCGAGCGACGGAGCGGGCGAAAAGAGCCGCGTCCCAGCGGCGCTGGCGGGGCCCGGCGGGGAGGCGACCCGGGGGCGACCGGCCACGCACCGCCCCTGGCCACAGCAGCCCCAGGAGCAGCGCCGGCAGCAGCAGCGCCGCGGGGAGAGGCATCCCGGCTTAAAGGGGAGGGGGGGTGGCGGGCAGCCACGGGCCGGTCGCTCCGAAAATGCGCGCTCGCCACCTCTTCTCCCCTGCCTCGCACCCCCCAGCTCCCACTTTATGCTGAGGTCGGAGGGTGGGGGAAAAAGGAAAAAAAAAAAAAAGGGAAAAAGAAAGCGACCAAAAGCCAAACAGAAAAAAAAAAAAGAAATTAAAGAAAAAAGAAAAAAAAACAAGCGGGGCGAAAGGAGGGAGCTTAGTGGTCAGTCCCCCGAGGATCTGCGGTTTCCCTGGGCTGGCTGCATGGAGAGGAAATCCCGGGAGCAAGAGCTTCTGAACTTGATCTCAACTCCAGGAGTCTTGTCTGAAGTGCTGATCTTCTTCTATAGCTGCTCAGCCATAGCGCTTTAGCCCTAGCCACGATATTTATATATCCATGTGCGTTGGTACCTATTACATCACCACCTACTGCTGTCTGCTGCAGCCCTCCGGTTTAGCTGAAAGTCAAATTATCACCCTTAGATGCTTAACAACTCCGAAGCGTCTTGAAGGGAAAGGGTGAGCAGCGCTGGTGCTAAACAAGACGGACAGCACAAACTTTTAAGAAGAAAAGGTCATATTTTACGTTCATCACAGCAGCTTCCTTCTTTTTCTTTCTTTCCTTCTTTCTTTCTTTTTCTTTCTTTCTTTTTCTGTCTTTCTTGCTTTCTTTTTCTTTCTCTCTTTCCTTCTTCCTTCCTTCTTTCTCTTTCTTTCTTTTTCTCTCCCCTTCTTTCTTCTTTTCTCTTTATATCTCTTTCCTTTATATTTTCCTCTTTCGTAAGTGCCTACAAATGCTAATGCAAGATACAAAAATCAGAGAATGCCCAGCACACTTTCTCCACAACACAGTGTATGACTTTATGTAAATCTGTGGAATTTCAGCTTTTGCTGTATCCAAGCGACATGGTTTACAGTTTGCTGGATGCAGAAAAATTCCCTTCATTAAAAGCCAAGATAGTTGTTGAATGGGAGGTTTAAGAAATGAAAAATTAAAGAACTTGCAAAAAAAAAATTAATAAAGGAAAGGACCAGAGTTTTAATAAAAAGGAAAACATTTTAAAGAGGCAGCTTGTCTCAAAAGTGGTAATAAAGTTTTTGATTCTAAATATCCCTTTAAAAAATCAGAAAGGAGAGCATTGCTCTGCAGTACCAGGCATGTGGAGCTCCCTCTTGGTCACTGTACTGACAGAAGCTGTAGTGGGACAAGTTTATTCCTGAGCTTAGAAGCTGCCCACTCGTGCAAGTATTGCTGCACTTTCTAATGGTGTGGTTGTTTTTCAGTCTTTACTTAGATGTTACTGTTGTGTCTTAATGATGCAGTTGTTCTTAGGCAGTTACTTCATTCAGTTTAAGTTCATGAAAATGAAGCTCAGCATTTGAAAACAGAAGTTTTGACTCCATCAGTCTAGAATTACTTTGCTTAGAGCAAATCCCATATGGTTTGTCACCTCCCGTAGTTTAAGCCCTCAACAGGTTTTCAGAACTGACAGGTGAGGAGACATTAGGACAATTTTGGAAGGTCCTGAATTAATAGGAAAATGTGTTTCGGGGAGGCGGGGGGAGGGAAGTGGTTTGTGACTCAAGCCCTTTATAGCCCGAAGACAGTTTAGTCTTTCACGCCAGTAAAGCTCTCCTGCTGTTCCAGCAAAGGATGCGAGAGAAAAGGGAATTGCCCTGAGCCAGATGACAGCTCACCTAGGTGTGAAAATCTCTGACCTTCGCTAAACCTGAGCAAACTTAGATGATGTGCTTTCATTTCTTCTTGTGAGGTGCACATGCAGTGCTTGTGTGCGTGTGTGTGTGCGCCTGTCTCCTACCACACCTCTGAGGGTGGATAAGAGGCTGCCACTGCTTTGGGGGTGACAGCAATCTGGTGGCACAGGGGTAAAAGGCTCCTAGGTGTAGGTTTGTCTCGGTGTCAAACAGGTTAATTCCTGTGTGTGAGTTCAAAGGCACCACAATTTAGATTTTTCTCCATGGAGATAAAAATGCCCCCCATCCCTGGAAATGTCCAGGGGCAGGCTGGACAGGGCTTGGAGCAACGTGGTCTAGTGGAAGGTATCCCTGCCCACGGCAGTGGGTTGGAATGAGATGATTTTTAAGGCCCCTTCCAGCCCTAACAAATCTGTGATTCTATGAAATCCATTGATATCAAATACAAGGCGTTTACTACATTTCCATTTGCATCAGGTGCATCCAGACCCCTTTTACACCTGATGAGCCGAGTTCTGGATGAAAAGGCTGTGCACCAGCTGCTCAAGGGTTTGGAAACTGCCCTGCTCTGCAGGGCTGTGCTGGACACCTTCTCCTTCCCCAGGGCCCTCAGAACAGCGTGATCCCACCTCACTTCAAACTCTGAATTATTTGCTCTTGGCAAACAGCAGTGGGTGAATTTGGGATTAAGTTTATTTGCCTTCTGAAGGATAAGGCCGAGGAGCGGCACTTCTGCCAGCACACCCACCCAGCAGCTTCCCTCCTGCAGCAGAAGGGTAGCCTAAAAACCCACAGCTGATGGGTCAGGGCCAGGCCTGCTTGGCCTTACCGCCACTCACACCAGCTCTCCCTGACCCAAACCAGTGTGAACTCTGAGGCCTTATCCTGTGTATATGAAAGCAAGTTAAAACTTGTAGTCACTGGAGGCTCAGCAAGGGATGATACTTTCATCCCTTTGGGATGTATGGGAATGGGTCCTAAAACACCCTGTTGGGCTCCGAGTCCATATGTTTGCAAGATCAGGTCCAAAATCATTACACAGAGAATCCTGAACACCATCACATTGTCTCAATATCACTGACTGATAAAGGATACTTCTACAAGTTCATTCTTAAGCTCGTAACAGAATTAAATGTCACTCTTTCAGTAAAGGCTTCCAATGAACTTTTCTGAGAGCAACAAGTTTCCAGCTAAGAATAAAACTATGAGGTTTGGTTTTGCTTTCAAATGTTCTGTATTCATGTGTGTGTGTGAGTTTGTGTGCAGGCTACCTGTGAAACACTAGTCCTGATGCTGAAAAGCCCTCTGGTTGCTGCTGCTTGTACCTGTGGAAAAACCCCAGGGGTGAAAGCAAAGCAGAATTGCACCCTTTTCAGCTTGCATCAGGTGGAAGCTGCTGACTTTTGGGCTTTTTATGATGCGACACAGACATTGTCAGTTGGAAATCATTGTCACAAGAGACCATGAGAGCAAAATATTCCTTATGGAAACCAATGAAACAGTGTCAGGCAGCCCACAGCAGAGCCAGGAACTGAACCTTCCAACCTGCTGTCAACTTTCATGCAATGAAGGGGAGTTGGGTGTTTCCAGACCATCCCATAATTAATTCTTCTGAATATTCCATATCCTGCCACGCTCCACTGCTATGTGTCCCCTCCCTCTGGTGTCACACCCTATTTCGCAGCAATAATTTAAATATTAAACCAGGTAAAATGTCTTCATCTGTATTGTCTCTCTTCCCTAAGAAGCATATGTGGATGTCACAGTTCAGACAGCTCTGCTTTCCAAATTCCTCTAGGCTTAAAAAGAAGAAAGGATTCACAGAATTCAGGTCTACACCCAGGTTCAAGCCCTGTATCATGGATTCTGAGAGAAAAAGGGAAAAGAAGAAGGACTCTGGAACATCTTTACAACATTATTTTGCACTTGCACTGACATAGCAGTCATCTGGACTGTATCTCTGAAGGGGTCTAGGTCCACAGTTTAAAAATTTACACATTTATTAACTCCAGTAAATAGATGTAAATGACCCTGAAAGTTATGGCTCATGAGCTTTTCTCCTGAAGGCAAATATTTTACTGAGATCCTTTGGTCTGGGAGGATGGGGAGCGTACTGGAAGGGGCAAAGGAAAAAAACCCCTTTCACCGTGTTTGCCTGCTAAGAAGACACGGTAAAAGAGCAAGCCCACACCCCAGCTCCCCCTTTGACAAACGCCCCTTTTAATTATGATTATTTTGGAAGACAAGCACCCAGCAGAAGGGACTCGGCTGAGGGAGCTTTCTCACGTTCACGTCTGGCTGCCTCTCCGTGTGAGCAGGGCAGTGGTCCCGGGAGAGGAGGCTGCCTGGAATGCTGGGGGCCCAAGCCCTGAGTGGCCCAGGGTCGCTTGGGAGACCTTGGCCATCCAGCCCCTGCCTCCTGCATAACACACATACCCACACACGAGTCATATGTACTCTGGGTGGTTTTTTTTCCTCTCTGTTTGCAGCTGGTCTATTTGATCTCTGTGTGCCTGGGCTGTTTGCTGTTGTGAGTGTCTTGCCATGATCAAAACCTCATTATCCCGAGCGATGTTGTAGTGTTATATATTGGAAAAGGGGCAGTGGAGTATAGCAGCAGGCAGCTGCAATACTGGGCAGACAACAAAGGCAGCAGCAACCTCCCTCCAGGGTGTTTGGATTGATTCAGTGAAAGGACTGAACATCACTTTGCCTATGGTGGGAATGGATGTTTTCAACAGCTACTCCCTCTGCTGCTGGTGAGCTTGTGCAACCCTGCACCCCCGTGTGCCCCCGTGTAAAGCAGAGATCAGAGGGGACATCACTGTGCCCATCTGTGGGGCTCCTGTGGGGCTCCAGCAGCTCAGATGTTGCAATTCACACTTCCAGCTCGTGTCCGTGCTTCTCACCCACACCCACTGCTGCAGGGATGGGCACCCAGGAGCTCCAGCTGGGAGATCAAGCCACAGACACTTGACTTTCTGTGCGATTCCAGTCAGTGCTGTGCTTGGGTTGTTTGGTCTATTGCTTTTGAGCTGTAAGGTTGATGCTCCTGCTACATCAGTTCAAAGGTCACCACCTTTTGGGCTGGCAGCAACCCTCTGGGGGACCCAAGGCCACTCACAGAGCAACCTGATGTGGCCATAGAAAGCCATTTCCCTGTCCTGCTGCTCCTTGTCACTGCCTGGCATATGAACAGCTCTCAGGTGAAGAAACATACCCAGACAATCTATTTTACCTCCTGTTTCTCAGCTTCTTTCTCAGGTTGCTGCTTTTCTCCCTGCTTTTTTTTCCACTGTGCATCGCCCACAGCAAAAATTCCCGGCCCTACTGTCCCTACTGCTCTGTATTTCCAGCAGTTCTCTTTGCTCAGTGGCTTTTGCTTTTCTTGCTGTATGTGCTTCCTGTTGTCCACCACCCTCTCCCTTTTCCTGTAGCTGTTCTGCTCTCTTCTCCCTCCTCAGGACAAGATGACAGGCTTGCAGCAACAAGTGCCCTTGATGGAAGTTGCATTCATCATGAAGGATGGCTGGACCTTAACTGCAGGGATGGGGGGTGTGTCCTGCCTGGTGGAGCTTCTGCAGCCACCATTATGGTGCCTCTGCTCACTGGAATGTGTGAACCATGGCTGGCGTGAAAATGGCATCACTCTGGGCACTGATGTTGTGAAAACCAGGCAAGGGAGGAATTCTTAGCACCCTCAGGCAGGATTTCTCTCTTTTACACTGTGATTACTCTCAGTTCCTGAGCTGCTCTTCTGCGGGGTGGTGGGATGAGTGGAGAACATGGAGGACCTGAAGACTCCTCAGGAGTATCACTGGAGTTTGTATGATTGAAGAGTAGGACCCAGTGGGATGGGACAATGGAAATGTCCTGGGAAGTCACCAGCCAAGCCAGACCGTTTGGGAGGACAATCATGTCCTGGGGTTTTGTCATAGCCCCACATGTAGTTTGAACCCAAGTTTGGAGGGGAAGTCTGCTAAGAGCCTAGATGGAGAAATATGTTTAGGGGGCTCTAGTTATTAATGCTGGTCTTCTTTGGAAAACCTCATTCCCCTCCAGGCTCATTCTTAGGCTGAAGAGCTCACATGCTTATACTTTCATACTCACTGCTGACATTTCTGCATATGCTATTTTGTTCTTCCTTGTCCTGTATTCTCTTTACCTATTGAAATTATAAACACTTCAGAACTAAAAATATACATTTTTTTTCCTTTTGTCAGATTGTGACACACATACTTTTGCTGATACATTACTTGACGCTCTGCCAAACAAAACTGGTGAAAGGAAACATAACAGAAAATGAGCTTGGAGAATCAGAGTAAGTGTTTGTTAAGCTTATTTTTATTATTATTATTGTGGGAAATAGTAGCTTAAGTTGACTTTTTGTGTGAGAATGTTTTAGCTGACTTTGAATGAAGCATAACTGGTTTACATGAATCTGTTCAACATGTGGCCTCTCTTGTATGAATCATTTCTTACTGGTGGCTAATGTGAGGAAAACTGGCTGTTGTAAGCAAATGACGTGTATTGCTGCATTTTAAAACTCCCTAGCAAAGCACCACTTAAGATCTGTCAGAACATTTATGGACACAGCTGTACAATCCATAACCTCCCCGAGCATGCAGGAGACCAGCTTTTCCAGTTGACCTTTAGTGTCACAACAGTGAAACAAGCTGATGTCTCTTTTCCTTATTTAATCTCGGTCTTTTCTGGTGCTCATCACTGTGAGGTTTGGGTCCTCTGAGGAGGTGGTGGCCGCATCCTCAGAACACCTCCATGGGCTGATATCTTCCTCTCCCAGCCCATTGCTTGCTGAGAGACAGCTGTGATGCCATCAGATGAGATGCTTTCAGGAGCATCTGGGGTGGCAGAAAGTGAATCAAGACCAGAGAGACTGTGAAAAAGATCTGTGTGATCTGTTGGGGTTGATGAACGACAGCGGTGGAGGTTCTCAAAGCCTGGTCTGGGCAAGTTGCTTTCCTATCAAGGCACTGCATGCAGAGGACCTGCAAGGTTGGCTTTGACCCCCAAGGGCAGGACAACCACACGGGTCCAGCAGGACCACAGCACTCACCTGCACCAGAAGACACAGCTGAGCTCCTCGGATTTTGGATGAGTCCTTATGGGCTGCATGGGATGGGGGCCAGAACACAGACACCCCAAACCTCTCCAAATACTCTGCTTTCCTGATGCCACCAGTGGTGTTGGCAGTGGCAACAACTTCATCTTTCGCTCTGGCACACAAACCCAAGTATAAAACCAGTTCAGCACGATATTCCTCCTGAGGGAGTCAGCCAGAAACATCTGTGTGGTTTTAATGGGTGAGTTTTTTGAGATTTCGTGCAAGCCGTGAAGTATACACAGGTAACAGCTCTAGAGCTTGGAGATCAACCAGCATGGAGGTTCCTCATCAAATTCTGTGTTGTTTGAGGGCATTGATAGCAGTAATATATCAGGGAAAATGCATTTTCTTCCCTTTCATTTGGAAAGGAAAGCTAGGAAGCCAGATATATAGCTGAGAAACATATAGCAGCAGTGTGTAAAACAAGTTATCTGTCATCAGACACGTCAGTCATCTGTCATCAGACGTGTCTAGAGGATTTGTCAGAGGTTTTGGCACATTCGTTATTCGCTCTCTTTGTGCTGTTGAATAACAGGCCTTACAGATTACAATGGGAGCCAGTTCTCACTTCAACTTCGGATCACACAAGATATGAGTAAATAAGATTTGGATGAATGATCCTTGCCCAGAAAAATCCCCCTGACACCAAGAAACCGGCAGAGATGGCATGGCTTGATTTTCGATTTAATCATTTAATTCCTCTTGCCATTCAAGGCCCAGAGCAACTTTGTTCTAGTCAACCATTTTAATGTTAACCATTTCCCCTCCACTTTTCTCATTTCACTGGTAAAGCTCTGAGAGCTGCAGCAACAT
This sequence comes from Neopelma chrysocephalum, assembly GCF_003984885.1. Classification (NCBI taxonomy): domain Eukaryota; kingdom Metazoa; phylum Chordata; class Aves; order Passeriformes; family Pipridae; genus Neopelma; species Neopelma chrysocephalum. Next base: position 1,117,377 of record NW_020897771.1, on the reverse strand, counting down.
CAGCATTACAGGAACTAATACAGGCACATTAAAAAATGACAAGCAAGGAAAATGATAAAGGCTGCTCATCTCCTTTTGGATGATCCCCGGTGCTGCTCTAAGAGTACATTTCTCACAGGGTTTACTTTTGTACCTGCAGATGAAAGAGGGAATAGGACCAGGCTCTAAGTCACTTTGCTCAGTGAAGCCCTGCAGTCTCATCAGCTCTGAGAAATTAACATTGAAGATTATAATTTTTCTTCCATTTCAAAATATGTTTATATTTGGACCAAGGGAATGCACAGTTTCCATACTGTTAATGTGCTTTGTGGGAAGAGTTCCCAGGGAATTGGCTCAGACCCTTACCTCGCTTGGGACTGCGTTTTGCTTTTAAGGAGTACAATGAGTTAAATGCAAACCTCAAATGACCATTTCAAAGATTGCCTTGAGAAGAAAACAGTCTTAAACCAGGCACACAATGACAGAACAAAGGCTTTGGTATTTTTAATAGTTTCCCAGGACCAACCCATGATTCCCTCCATCGGTGGATTGGAAGCCACTTGGAACTCAGCCAAGCATCCTTCCTGAATGTGTATGTCCTGCAAAACTTGAGTGTCATACTGTGGTCATTTAAACCCTGTGCAAGCAGAGCATGTCCCACAGCTCCAACATTTTCCCCTTTGCCACTACCCCACTGGAATTACAGGTAAATGATTGCATGGAAGGTGCCACTGAGCTAAAATCCGTTCTCACTCATTTCCGCGTAACTTCCTGAGATAAGGGGATAAAACAAAAGAAGCTGAGTCTACAAAAAGTCTGATCCCTACCAGAGATACTCCTTTTATGTCAGAGCACGCCCGTTCAGGATGATTATTTTGATATGGATCTCCCTGCACATTACTATCGATATTAACAGGAGCGGAGGATGCACATGAGAGCTGTTGGAATCACGACAGTGGGATGGGAATGACACACAATGAGGGGAAAACTCCCTGCCCAGGGAATTCAGACAGTGCTGTGCAGTCACTGCTATGCTATTTGCCACATGCTATATACAGTCACAAAATATTCCACTCAGTCAGAGACATGGCCAGAAAAAGCCCTGGAACCCCAAAGTCTTACAGTCTTATAATAACCACTGAAGAACGTCCTCCTCCACAAAAGGAGCACAGCAGAGCTCCTGGTGACCTTCCTGGGACACACTGTGTGCAATTTATTCTGTATTTAAAGAACCAGGCAAAATCAGAGGGGCTGCTTTCAGTGCCTTCGTGCCAATTTCTCATTGCTCTGGAACTGGGAAGCAAATATTTTTGGCCACCTTAATGAAATTTCATAATGCTGGAATGAGGTATCACAAAATGATCTGGAGTTTTCAGAATATCCATTTATTTCAGTGGTGAAAAGCTAAATTTGGGTACTGGTATTGGGTGAAAAAGGGTTCTGCCATTAAAAAAAAATCCTTTCAAAATTAATCTGTCTTCTTTTTCACTCCCTTTCCACTTTTTAATTTCTAAATTTATATTACTGAAGGTTGTTGGACCAGCACACTGGGAGGCTTGTCACCTGAAGTTCAAATGCAGGATTTCAGAAAAAGGAAAAGCATTGGATTGTTATGAGTGCTTCTTGGATTGGAAGACACGGGAACATAATGATGATACAACAGTCCTGACTGTAAAATGCCATTTCTGTTGCATACAACACAATGTATATTATTATTATCATTCCCATTATTATTTTTCTGGAAAATAAAAACCAGTCTAAGCCTTCAGTTACAATCAAACCACAAACAGGATGAAACAAATAAGCTGCTGGTTGGCTTGCCTTCCGCAGTGCTCAGTCAGCTGCTGGTTCTCAATAGTGTTTGTACATGCTGTAATTACAAATTACTGCAGTCAGGTCGTTTCCATTCAGACTTTACAGGCCAACACCAGCACAGCAACCTGGATGAATGGTACCTGTGTGTGTGTGTTGGTTTTAAAAAGAGGATGAAGCAGAGGAGTGGCTGCAGAAGGAGGGGAGCTGAAGCTGGTCAATACATCATGCCAAGACCTCTGGGAATTAGAGCTCCCTGTCAACCAGAGCCAACCTTGGAGAGGCTGGACCGGTCCTGAAGATCCTGCCAGCTGATGGATGCCAGGGAAGGTGGGTGCTTGTTGGTGCAGACCCTACCTCAGGCTAAGAGGGCAGCTGGAAATCCTGGCTCAGGAGCCTTTTTTCATGGAGTTGTGAACTGTGTCTCCAGCAAAAATCCTAGTGGCTGGGGACTGGAAGGTACTGGAGGGAGTAGGAGCCAGGGAGCCCTCAAAGCTGCCCTGCTTGATTGCCTGGAAGACCCCACTGAACTGCTGCCAAAATGTTTTAATAAAAATTATATTTTTGGTGGCAGTGACAGTTTTTACTCTCAGTACTGAAGAGGCAGTATTGTCCATAACGAACACACTGGGGATGTGTTACACCTGCAGTCAGGTCTCATCCTTTCCTTTCCCTCTAAATCTTCCCCGCTCTTTCTCATGCTGGCTGGGGCCACTGGTGGTAAGCAGAACTGTGATGGCAAGTGTTTTTCTACATTAGATTTTTACAGAGCTTACAGAGTTTCTCTCCACCCATCACCACAGGAGGAAAATTATGGAGTGTATATTCAAAAAACTACCCCAAAACTCCCTCCTATGGCAGCTTTGGTGCACATGAAATCATAAGTCGGAACCACAGGAACAAACCTCATGCACTGTTGTAGATTATTATTATTTTAACAGCAGCAAATGGCCATTACTTTTTACCAAGCCTCGGGGATGGTTTGCAACCCATTCCTGTGCTTTGTGGTGCTTTCAACTCAACATGGACACAGGCTGAAGAGCCAGCTCCCAAAGACAAGGGATCATGATCTGATGATGTTGGCAAAGTGGCTACAGGGAACTCTTTTGGGAACCCCTTTTGGGGCTGCAGTGGTTTGTACCCAATGCTCTGCTGTGGTACCACTCCTGCATCACCAACACCATACTCATTCATGACAAAGTTGCATATTATTATAAGTTAAATATTACTATGAAGTTGCATATTACTATAAGTTACACATTACTTGAGCTTCTGTGATGATCAGGGATTTCCATTAGCTGCAGAGGAGAACAGGTAAAACATCTTTGCTCGTGGACTAACACCCTGGTGCTGAAGGAGCCGCAACACCTCAGCAGGGAGCTGATAAGAAATCAACCAGACACATTTAAACAGCAATTTGGAATCACCAAATACTCGCCAAATATATCTCACTGTTGTTGCAGCACAAATATAATTATTGCTATTATTAGCAGCAGCAATAGTTGCTATCAAGGTTATTATTAGTCATGATTTTTACTGTGGTAACACTTAGGAATTCCCTCCGTGGGCCAGAGTGGCACTGCAGTATGTGCTGCAAGGCTGTTACCATGACAGTTTTGCTCTGTTTGCCAGTGTGTTTTGGCTAGAGAGCCAGCTGCTGAGGGGGCTGTGCTCCAAGTTGCCGAGCAATAAATCCCAAACCAAATTCATGACCAGATTTCAGCTCCAAGCCTCAAGCCTGTGACTTGCTGCTCTGCAGACCCACCTGACTCCATCAAAAAACACGCCGCTTTTGCCAAAACCAAGTCAAGTTTTTTTGAAAAGAGACTTGCGTGCAGGTAAGCACAGGAGATGCTGCTGGTGAGGCTGACAGTGCAGAGAGTTATTTGTGAAAGGGTTGGAGGGTTCCCACAAGGCACGTGAGAATTATTTCTTTGCAACGCAATATTGCAATAATAACAGCAACAACAACAAAAAAAGACATATAACTAAGCAGCATGAGACAAACTTTGGGAAATGTCAATGTGTTTTTTACAGGTGAGATTTTTACAGGTGAAATTTCCCTGACAGATTGTCAGTCTCAAGATGTCCACCAGCTATTGGCCTGGCTCTCAGCTTGATGCTGAATGTACTGATTTTATTAATCCTTTCAAGACGGACACAGTCATTTGTCTTTTCCATCTTGTAGCAACGTGTGAAATTGGTCACTGCACATGGAGAATTGATTCCACCGCAGGGATCACTCACAGATTATGGTCCCCTCTCAAAATTTTCATAACCTTCTGGGCAGAGGTGCATGTCCTACACTGAGCCAAAAGTGCATCAGAGGTGTGTGGGGTGCCCTCAGGTGCTCACAGAGACCCCTGGGGTGACAAACCCTCTTGTCACCAGGACTGCAACCCATTGACATCCGAGGGTAAAGCCACGGTATGTGAGCTAATGGTCCCAAACCATTACCTGTGGAGCTGAAATCCTTATCACAAAAGCACTGGGCTTGTGATTTGCATCTCTCCAAGCGTGGGTCCGGTGACTTCTCCATCTGTCATGACCAGTAATCTCTCTTTGTAATCTCCCTAGTACCTCTGTGTCACCAACATCCCCACTATAGGTGTTGTGCTTTCTAATGGTCCACTTAGCACATTCAGAAGTCTCCCCTGCTCCCAGTGTTGTTTGATTATGTCTTTTAGGGCTAAGATCTGATCAGTGTGTGTGTACACCCTCTTCTGAAGCTGAACTGACTTTCCTTAAGCCCACTATTCAGCTGTGCCTGCCTTCTTGTTCACAGGCACTCAAGCAAATGTATTCTCAAACACAGCAAACAGGCTAATGCCTCTTGAGTCCTGTATTCCTTCCTGCCACCTCCTTTTCTTCTTCTTCAGCTTGTTGTAATCACATCTGAATACCAGGGACAAGCCCTTCCGCAGCTTTGAGGAGCCCTGGGAATACCTGACGCTGTCCCACGGGTGGCACCTTTGTTGTCAGCTCATCCAGGAGGATGCAATGCCATGTGTCACACCAAGGGCTGGATCCAAGGAGCAATGACATCTGCAGGGCCACCTCACTCATCTTGGTGGCTTTCTGTCTCAATCCGTGCCACCCGTGTTGATGGATTTTTCTTTTTACTTTTTCCCCATTTCCCAGCACATATCAGCAATGCTCTTTTCAACAGGTTTCCACTCTCACTTCTCACCTGAAGTCCCGAGTTTTTCTGTCTCCCTTGTCAGTAAAATCAACTTTTGAGAGATGAACTGTTCCAACAGGTTTCTGACTGTTCATGTGGGGTCACATGAGTTTGTGGCCCACTGTGTGTGTCACTCATCTCCCAAAACACATCTTCTCTGAAAGGACCTATTGAAAAATACTGGTGAATTAAAGGCACAGCTGGAACTTGGTGTTAGGTCCTAACTGAACACATACCCAGCCTTTATTCAGGCTAATCACAAAATTGATCTGTCTTTGCACACTAAACTCTTTGCATTAAAGGGACTTTTGCTCTTGATCAGATTTTAGCTGATTAAATACTGATAAAGGTGTATCATGATACAGGCAGGAAAAATACTGCATTTAAAAGATGATGAGCATTCAGAACTACCTGTTGTGATCAGATGAAAATAGCAGGTCGTAGTCCCCTCCTTTGGGCATCTTGGCAACAGCTTTCCAAGAACCCTCTCCATCACTGGCAGAAGCCTCTCAAAGCTCACAGGTGTGGTGGCCAAACTCCTGAGAGAGGCTGAAATTAAATCAGGTCCTCTTGAAACAAATGTCCAGACCCTTCTTGTCAAACAGGCCAGTGTCACTGTTACTACAAGAAAAAGGTGTTGAGGAAAACAATTCTCTTAGATTTCTGTGTTGTTCAAATGCTGCAGACATCGTGTGAGGCATCACACCAACGTGATCCGAACAGCTCATGAGCCTGGTTAGTGCTGATGTAAAAAAGCCATTTCATGAAAAGTAGTCCTGCTCATGATGAATAAATAAGTAAATTATAAATAAGTAAATCCAGAAGCTATTTATGCCAATAAAAAAAATAGTCATGTCAGTATTCACGCCTTGGCATTTTAATTGGTTAAATCTGCATTTTGGAAAAAAAAAAAATTCGCTAATATCAATCACTAATAAGTGATTGATGTCATGCTGAGTAAAAATATCTCAGGACCATGAGGAAAATTCGTGATGCTTTATTTCAACTAGAAATCAGTGTAACCATTAGGGCTTCCAGCTCAGGTTCCAGGGAGGCATCTTTCTTCCATTGCATTTTTCTCTGTCCCTCCTGTGCCAACTCTTATAAAACAAGATACCACAGGATTTAATTCTAAAAATCTAATATTACTGCCTTGTGGTGAACTGAATACTACAGATTCCTTCTTGATAATACTGTCTCATGGGATTCCTGTGTGGTAACAGAATCTCCTGGGATTCCTGTCTGGTAACCATATCTCACTGGACTTTGGTAGTATTTCTCCCATTGGATAACCCCAGCCCCACCAAATAAGCAGCCATAAACCTTACACTCTCTTTATTTTACATGACATTATTTTACTAATATCAGATTCTGCACTGTTTAGATCAGTGGGCTTTTTTCCCCCACACTGATTTCTACTAACTTAGAATCAGGGCTCCATGAGAATTTAATATTATGGAATATCTTATTTGTTTGACTAGAATAATATTAAGAAATACCTTTAAAGAAGCAACAATAGAAATATTTCATGGCTTCATTGCACTTAGTCTTTAACCACACATGGATTAGAAAGCTTCTTGTTGTTCTTAAAATGAGCTATGGTAATAGTTCTTCCTCTTCATGCCAGTGAGAGAAATCACAGCTAAATAGTTTCAGAAGGAATAAATATACTGAGCAGTTCTTGAGAGAGGTTTTCAGTTAAAGACTCTGCTGCAACTGTAGATCAGCAGGAAACCACCAGCCTGTTATTCTGCTTGGGTTTATTATACCCAAAAGGCTCATTTAAATATGGGGAATCCGCTGCAGCAGACACTGCACCCTTAAATAAGGAATCAGCAATCCAGCCTTTCTGTCCTGAGCCACTCTGTCCACCCCGTTGTTCAAGCAAGTTGACAGGGACAAAATTACTGCAAAAAACCCACAAACACACAGAACTTTGTCCTTACAGCCCTGCCCGGTCTCAGCAGACACTTTTCCAGCTTTTCACGGGACGCAGGGTCACCCTGGGAAGTTAATCCTCTCACTGGATAACTCCACCAGGAGAGTTGCACATCTCACAGGGTTCAGACCTGTCCCACCTCCTGGAGCACCCAGCCCCAACAACGTGATCCACATAAAACAGTCACGGGCCCTCAGAGAATTATTCAGCAAGTTGTGTTGTCACAAAGCTCTTGGATGTGCCAACAGACATCGGGGCAGGTCTTGACCATCTGGCACAGAGCTCTGACCAGCTGAAGATCTGGCTCAATAAAAGAAGCAAAGTTTGAAACCCAGAGACTACTAAGGCTTGAAGCACAATGTAAGTGCCTGAAGGACACAAATGTCAGAGATGAAAGAAGGTAAGCAGGCAACACCTTCTACTAAAGCACTGTATCTCCTGCCACGTATTCAGACAAAAATATGGGCATATGCCATTTTTCCTTTTCACAGCTGTCTTTCTGTCCAAATATAACACTCACAACTCCAGAACTTACAGCTGTTCCGAGCCCTTTTTTGAATCCAGACAATGCTTCAACACCAGCTTTTCTTTGGCCTTGGTAAAGTCACTAAATTTCATCACCCTTGGAGATACAAGTAACTGTGATAGCAATCCCCGGCAACCTCACGTTATTTTTGAGAGGAACAATGAAGTTTATGAAGCACTTTCTGAAGGTAAAAAACCCCAACAAGTGACACACTTGATACAAGACACTTTTATCTCTAAACCCTTGAATTTCCATAGTGGTTATCTGCCTGAAGTACCACTGAAATTAGAGGTAGGCAAGCAAGAAGAGGCACTCAGGAAGTTTGGTGGTCCTTGGTACCCTCTGCAATGACTAGAAAGACTATGTTCTGGCTCTTGCTATAGGCTGGGATAACCAGGAACGGTGTCAAATCAGGGTCTGCAGCTCTCCTCTCCTGGACAGTGCGTTGAGAAAACCATGCTGGAGACCTGTGGAAACATCCACAGGCATAACTGGACAACAAACCCAGGAAAAACAAAACGCTTTTTACCAGGGGGCTTTTGACGGTCTCTTGAGGGGGCCTTCATGACTTTCTTGTGAGTCACCACCCCAAAAATACTGTAAGTGCTATTCATTCAGCAGTGCAAGCTGGAAACAATCTAGGGAACTCTCATCTTCAGGTCAGTGGGGGCTGGCAGCACAGTCACTCTGCCTGGGAACGAAGGGCGAGACAAGAAAGAGCACGGCTTCCAAATTGCTCTCGTGCATGCTCTGCCTGGGGACTGGCTCTGCAGAAAGGGAAGGGTTTATCTGCTGCCCACAAGCAGAGCTGTGGATTCCCTTTGCAGCTCTTGGGAGCTGTGATGAGTATTTTTTCTGCTCGAGGGGTGATCTAGGCTGGGAAAGGTTTGTGCAAGACTGGAGCGAAAAGAAATGGTGCAGAGCTTGGGGGGAGACACATGAAAATTCCTGCCATCCCACACTGCTTGGAAGGGTCAGAGAGCAACTTTGGTGTTTATCCTGTTTATAGCCCACAGGACCTTCTTAGGGCCTGAAGCCCTCCTGCTATAAAAATAGGGGAGAATCCATAAAAGCAGCAGCATCTCACATATAGCACAGCTCTTTTCTTACAAGAAGCTAAATGCCTTAATTAGAAGTTCACCGAGTTATTTTCTGTGTGTTGCAGCCAACAACACAGAACATGGACTCCTGATGGAATACCAAGGCAGTAAATCAATGGAGGGTCTTTGCTACCGTTCATGAAATGCTCCAGCTGTGCTCCTAAGGATTATAATGTCAACAGAACTCTTGATTTGAATCACAGCCTTGCCTTCACTCAGGGGCCATATATTAGTCTTGAAAAGCAGACAGAGTTTCATTGCTCAAGAAAAAAAAAAAAGAAGAAGAAAAAGAAAAAAAAGAAAAGAGAGAATTGCTGAGCTGAAAATAAAATGGTGATGTAGGGGAGGAACACTGCAGTGCAGCCAGAGGAGACACATGGTGGCTTTCAGCAAAAACCTCTAGAAATTTGAACATTAAGGTATTTCTCCGTGTTCGTTTGGTATAAATTTCACAAGTCAAATTCAGTTTTTCCCAGTACATTTAGACAGTGCTTAGTCCACCTGATTAAGTGCTCACCTTCACCAAAGCCATCACAGCAATTCCAGCTGACTTCAGCCAAGGATCTGGTCCTTACTCGGAGTATATCAGGAATCCCGGGGGAAAAAAAAAAGGATCATTTTAGACTGTGGTAAATCTGTCTGGAGGACAAATATGTTTGAATATCACTTGTGGTTATGCTTCTGCTTTAGAGTATGATCAAATCATAAAATACCCTGAATCAATGAAGACTAGGCTGGATTCCATCAGGCTGGATTCCCAAAAGCTGTGTAAAAGGTGCAGTTTTGCCTTAGCAAAACACTTGAAGTTTCCCAGGAATCTTCTGACATTTAGCAGGTGTTCTCTTGCAATGATTGCAATAAATCTTAACAACCCACGTGTAACCAGGCAAAAGAAAAATGTTGAAGACTTTTCTAATGATGACCTTGAAGTTGTTGACGAGGTTACAGGGGTAGTGTCATACTGCAGTTTGCACATGTTCTTACTTTCTTATTCCTACAGGAATCAGCTGCTGCCAAAGTATACATGATACAAACTAGAATCTTGATTATCCAAAGCTCAGTCATAGTCTCTGTTTCCTATAATACAGTTCTATCCCTGGTATTTATTGCTTACACTGAAAAGTATCTCAGTTATTCAAAACCTTGGTCACTCAGATTCAGTAAGTGGAACCCATTAAATCAATTTGCAATTAATTCAGCTGGCTCAAAACCATTTCCCCTTTCATAACTGTGCTGAAGCAATGCAAAGATTTGCACAAAAAATAAGCAAAAAGGGAGTGACCTACCTTTGCTTCGAATGCTGTTGTTGGAAGCAAAAAGGAGGAAGCACCTCACAAAGCTCTAATAGTCCTGGGACTTTCAGCAGGTTTATGTCTTTGCAGAAGCAAGAAAACCTCCTCTCTGGAATGCAGAATTATTTGAAAATGCTGCTTTTCACTAACACTAAGGCTGAACAGTAGCTGAAACACAAGGGGGTTGTAGAGCTGAGCCAAGTTCTTGAAATGCAACACCAGTTTCTAGAGCACGGTCACGGTACCCGGTGGGGTTGGCAGCAGCCTGTTTCCTGCCTTGGCATCTTGTTTGTTTTGGTTTATTTTGCTTCCCCACCACCACGTGTGAAACCTGTGCCAGCTTGTGCTCCCTCTACCACCTGCAGGGCTGCACTGGAGGGTCCCTGCACCTTCTGCCACGATGGAGGATAGACCCCGGGAGCCTTCGAGCACGAGCCTCATCCCATCATTTCCTGGGATAACACCAACTTCTTTTCCCGTGGGCTCTCCAGGGACAAGTATACATGTGCCACCCAAGTGGAAAACACGGTTTTACAACCATGAAATGCAACACTGGTTTGCCACCACTGGCTGGATAAATAGAAGTCACAAGTTTGTCTCATACATGAGTGAATTTGAAGGACCACATGGACAAGTTAAACGATGCCATTGGTGTGAAAATATGCATTTTGTTTGTCTCACGTAAAATGCTTTAATCCTGGAAGTGTGTGCAGAATAAAAACCCACGAGAACCTGGCAGGGTTCTCCAGGGCAGTTTTCTAAACCACAAGAGCAGCTCAAGCTGTAAGAGTATTTTTCTTCTCTCTCTTTTGTATTTTTGTCCATCCATGTCTCCTTTTCAACTCTGCTTTATCAAGGCTCCATGAAAGAGAAGTACAAAGTGTCTTTCAGTCTTTCCACAGCTTTTTTTGCCAAATGCTTCATTATTTTCTAAGAAAGAAAAAATTCCTCCCTTTTTTACCTATCAAGTTCTTTACATGAGTAACTTAGATTGCCTCCAAAACTTACCAAGAAAGCAAACTCTTGTCTACTTTTCAAATTCCCCTCCAAAGTTGGAAACTTGTTCCAATATTAGAACACCAGAACATTCCACACATGACTTTATAAAGTCTACTTTAGGGTTTATTGGTTTTATAAGAATCTTATCATTCCATAAATTTATATTTTCTTCTCACTGTAGATACCATCAAAAATCTGTACAAAAATGTATAAGTGTATGTAAGAATTTTTTTTTTAAATGTAAGTTTTCTGTGGAGAAGTTGGATGGAGTGCTTGGCTTGTGCCATGACACGGTGCCATTGCAGAAATCATAAGGGTTTTTTTTACATGGATTTTTAAATCAGAAAAGTTCTCTTATTTTTTTTTGTTCTTGGCAGAGAAGCCAACTTTTGTTAGAACTTAAAAAAAAGTATTAAATTTACATTAATGTAATCTTATCTTTTATTGAGCTATGAGGCAGGAGTCCATCCTCAGCCTTTAGAAGAAAGCAAGATTGGGATCCTTCTTCTTTTTCCAACAGGAGTTATCCAACCTGATAAAATTCCAGCTCCTCATTTTTCTGCCCTCAAATATAGTCACAAACCCAAAGAGGTACCAGATAAAACTTGGGCCCCAAGTTCAAGCCCTGCTACCCCTCTTTCCAGCAGCTGAAGCCTTACAATTGCCTGCAGATGCAGGTTTCAGAAGCAGTTAAGTTGTGGAGCCCTTTGAGGTGATGCCACAAGCAGAAGTAGCCATGTCTTTTCTGGGAATGAATAAGAAAGGAATTGAATTTTGCCCAGAGGATGCTAAACAGCTGCCTCCCCTGGGCACAGATATAGGGAATTAATGAACCTGGGTCCTCCTTAGGTTCTAAGAGAGGTTTGCTGGAGCACCTGAGGGTCTCTTCTGGCTCAGGGGGCTCCTTCTGAAGGGTGTTGGGGTTTCTCTGAGATCATTCTGGTGTTGGATCAAAAGGCTGCTTGTGTGTTTTTAGGCTTTCTGGGAGGAGGCTGCTCTTACTTTACCTCTACAACTATCCCACCTATCTAGAGCAGAGAGATAAGGTAAAGAAGGGATTGTCTTCTCTGAAAATGTGTAAAGAAGTAGTGAACCAGAAGGAAAAACATGGGCCCACAGGAGGGGAAATTGCAGGGGCACGAGAAGTCTTTGGCACAAGTTTTTATTAAAGCTGGGAAAATTTATTTTATTAAAGCTGTGAAAATGTTGAGAGAAGTAGATAGCAGAAAGGGCTGATGTCAAACCAGGGAGTGAACTTGATCTGTGCAATTCAGAGACAAAGGCAAACTTAACACTGGGTTGAGTTTATGTATTCTCACTCTCTTTTTCCCTCTGCTTTGCTAATTCATGGCACTGAAATAAACTTCGCCAACATCATTTTCTGAGCAGATCCAAAAAAACAAGGCACCTTTTGCTTACAAAAAAGAATAATTTGGCCTCAAATTATTTTCTTAGAGTTGCTCTCTAAGAAAAAGCAAAAGATCCGTGGGATGACCCTGCTCCGTTTAGATTGGGAAATTTAGGGTGTTTAACAAGAAAATAAGGAAAAACTCAGTTCTAAAGGGCTTTGTTTTACTGGTCCCCCCCTGGGAAGAGATTTAGAGAATCTCAGCTTTCACAGCTATTTTTGAAGGCACTTGCAGGAAAGCACTTGAAATACAGCCCGTTCTTCATTCAGAACTGGGGAGAGAAAGGGTTAATCCGATCCCGAGGGTTTTGTCTCCATAGGCACTACTGAATATGGGTAACAGATCCTCGGGGCAGACAGGCTGTGGGACACAAATAAACCCAGTTTCTGCTGCTGTAGTTTTAGACCCGTGTTGCCACGAAAAAATGTCCAAGGATTTAAGAATAATTTTCAGTTGGTTTCACGGTCTGAGCAACAAATGCCTGTGAGACTCCGATGTCTGCAGAGTAAACCAAGCACGTGGGATCATACTACAGCTATGCTGTGCCAAGTAATGTGTGTCACCTATCCTCCAGTGACACTGCCTCCAAGATTCCCAGGAGATTTTTTTTCAGGCTAGTTCATTTCTGGCCCCATAAAGCGACATTTGTGTGGCTTTTCCTAGCAGGAACATAAAAGGAAGGCGGAGACTTGATCTGCTGTCAGTTCTTTCTTAATGAAGTATCTAAACACACTGAATTCTGGTCATACCTTTGAAAGAGCCCATTTCTCCCTCCAAAATTCATGCAAGGAGTAATTTCTAAAGATTAAAAATTAGTTTAAGACAAATTATTATCTTTTGTGGCCGGTTATCACATATTACCCAACTGAATGATCAAACTTACATGAAGTACTTCCAAATGAAAAAAGACATTCCACTCAAAACCAGCTTAGTGAAATTCTGACAATATCAGACCCAGTTTTCTTTGTTTCAGGACAAAAACTTTCAAATGAAGCAGCTGGTGCCAGACTTTCCAACTCAGTAGAACTTTCCACATCCCACTGGGGCTGGATCCTTCAGGAGCTCTGCATCCAGAACCACTGGCACGTGTTTCTTACTTACGTTTGCATTAGCACCAGGATGTCTCTAAATTCTCCTCACAGACACTGTTCTCATCACTGTTCTCATCACTGTTCTTCAAATCCAGGCATTTCAGCCCGAAATAAAGACACTTCAGGATCGGCACTGTGGAAAAACAAAGCATTTTCTTTAACCTGTAAAGACCATGAACTTATTTTGTGGTCAAAAAAGGGGACGTACCCTGGATTTCAGAAGGGCTTTTCTTCTGCTATGCAATGGTGGCATCTGAACTATTGCAGAACTAAAATGGGACTGTTCTCTTTAAGCATCTAAATTTGGAGGTGGCCCGAGAATGCTAACAAAGGAGGACAGTTACCATCAACTGTTCTTTAATTATAGATCTGCTTGTTCACCTTCCCAAATCCTTCAAACCTTCCGAAAGGAAACAGGAGACATTTGAACTTGAGCGCTGCTGCAACTTCAAAGGACTGTTTCAGATAGCTCTAAAAAAAAAAAAAAAGATCAATCAGGTCAATACATTTTCTCCCTATGGAAAGCATTTTACCACTGAAAATCCAAGAAGGAAGCAAGCAAATCTTTAATGGAAGAGGAAGCAGATACGTGAACTGAAGAACTGTTACTTCATCCAAGCTATTTAGTTTTCTTATATCATTTAGTACATCACAGGGGTACAAGTTTCCCAAATTTCCCTGGGGTTTTATATGTATTCTCACTCTCTTTTTCCCTCTGCTTTGCTAATTCATGGCACTGAAATAAACTTTGCCAACATCATTTTCTGAGCAGATCCAAAAAAGCAAGGCACCTTTTGCTTAGGAAAAAAATAATTTGGCCTTAAATTGGAGAAAAATAATTCAAATTCAAGGTAAAATTTTTACACCTAGTTTCTTATGTGTCTGCTTTTACTAATGTAATATTTTTGGGTCCTTTTTGTTTGTATTTTAGAAGCTGGTCATTTATTTCTGCTGTCACTTTAATGGCCACAATATGTGTAAAGTGAGATTTGCAGCTGGCAATGTTTCCTTCCTTGGGTCAGTTTGTCCCTCGGGGTTGTGTCCACAACACAGATGTGGGTGAGAAACACCCATTTCCCATCACAGGTGCCTTTTTAGCCTATACATCAGCAAGTGAACAACATGAAAAACAACCACAAAGGAGGGGACATCCCTCACGTTGCTCATCTCCACACTTGCAGCCAAGCTTTTCTTGTGGACAAGTCAAGGAACTCAACAGTTGGGAAAATGGCTTTGGCAGCAGATAGGAATCCGTGATCATTTTTAAAAAGGTCATTACCAAAACAAAGAAAAAACCAATAATTCTTCTGTCCCTGAAGAGTTGTACAGCTGTGATGACATGAGGAGACCAGAAGTAACCAAGGGGTGATGGAAGATGTTTCACATCCAGTTCTTAAGCTCTAGAAGATACAGGAATATCTGTCAGGGTCTGGTTCATCAGCAGGTACTCTCTGCAGTCTCCTGGCTTTGGCAGGTTAGCATTCCTCTCCTGTGCCACAGAGAATCATAGAATCATGGAATAGTTTGGGTTGGAAAGGACCTTTAGAGGTCATCAGTCCAAAGCCCTGCCATGAGCCGGGGAATCCTCAACCAGATCAGGTTGCTCAGAGCCCCATCCAACCTGGCACTGGACATTTCCAGGGATGGAGCATCCGCAGCCTCTCTGGGAGACCTGTGGCACCCTCATAGAAAAAAATGCCTTCTTACTATCAAATCTGCAAAAAGACACTCACTGACTGCAGGACATTTTTAAACCATATCAGATACAGCTTGTGTTTTGTAAATGTTAAATGTTTGATATCATGAAGAATTCTAACAAGGTCCATTTGAATTACTTCAATGCATTTCATCCCACCATATGTTCTTTCACTTGCTTTCTTCTTTGCTGGTGCATTATACTGGTAAAAGACAATTCTTTTGTGACCAGTAGAAAGATGCTATATTTATTACCAATAAAAATATTTTGCATTCCAAGAGGAGAAAAAGAAGAGCTGTCAGTAAGGTCCCTCTGTGCCCAGATTGTTGTTTCAATAAGACAGATCACAGCAGTTCCCATCAAAATCTTTTTGGCACAGTGACATGCTGATCTCCTTTGGTTCTTAGGAAACAATCTGCACATCAACAATGCATAAAGAGTTGTCCTAACTGAATGCCTCCTCTTACAAGGCACGTTACTGGTAATAAATATTGGAACAGCTCAATTCCAGGGGTGCAAAAATATGTAGAATCTTGTTTGTTTTGGGCTCAAAGGTGTAAATGTGTTTGCTGTATCAATATGACCAGCAGTAATTTCATGATGACTAAATTTTGAAAGGTTTGGCTTAATTTGTCTGTACATATTTTCAGAGAGCTACATTGCAAACCACTCTCTTTTAGTGTTCTCCCTGAGTTTTTTAGGCCAGAAAGAGGATTCTTCATTTTTAATGTTATTGATTCTACATTTTTTTCAGAGGAAAATTCCACATAACTCTGGGCATGTAAGCATGAAGAATCTTATGCTTTGTATCAAATACAAATAAACACTGAGATGCGAAGCTTTCATTGTCATGGTTAACAGCTTTATTTTCTGGGGTTATTGTTTAGGTGTGAGAGGGAGATGCTCAGTGGTGGCAGGGTGCTCAGGAGGAAGGTTTTTGCTGTAACTCAGAGCCTTTTCAATGGCTTTGTTCTGTGATATCTCATATTGCCCTGCCTGGCTACAACTTTAATATATTTCCTTGTCTGCTCCTCTGAGTTCATATTTCCAAATCAGGCCGCAAATTGAATATCTGATTTGATGAATGATGAGTATCAGTGTGTTGTAACAGCTTTTTGTCAGCCTGAGCTGTTCTGGATGGGAGCAAACTTTCTGAAAGCTGGGGGTGTAACCACATCCTCCGGGCAGACAATTATAAAAAACAGTTAAGCCTTGTCAACTAAATAGTTGAACTAATACCAGCCCCTCTCCAAAACCAGGTCCATGGAACCATCCAAAGGAGAGGCACGTGTGGTCAAAAGGATTTCTTTGCCTGTTGTTTTCCATCTGTGAAGAAAAGCAGGGAAGAAAGTGGAAACATCAGGAAGCAAAGCAGGAAATCCAAGGAAAGCACTCGAAAGGGAGAGGGTTTGGGGATAGCTGGTGCCATGAAGAAGTATGAACAAAACATCCCCTCTAGCATTGTTTTCATGCTTGTGGTGACTGAGAAAAACAGATTTCATGCATTCTTTGTAATGAAATAAGGTTACCTTGAGAAATGTCACCGGTCTCTCTCTCTTCTAAATGCTGAGGGAATAAATGTGAGGCAGTTTCCAAATACAAATGGGGTGCACTGGTGCTCTTGCTGAAGCAAACAGGCAACAGGAGCAGGGCTTGAAGAAATCAATATCAGACCTCTAGCAAGTGGTGAAACAAAGGGACAGAAATCTCTCAAAATTACTAAAATGCAATCTCAGGATGGCAAATAATCGATGCTCAAAGAGAAGGAAAATCCGTGCTTAGGAAGTGGAGAAAAATGTGTGAGCAAATTTGGAAACAATTCCTTCCTTGCAACTTTGGGGGAGCTATTTGTGTTTCATGCACAACTCTTGCCTTCTGTGAACACACAACCACAAAATTAATAACATAATCACCAAAGACCAGAATATTTCACATTAAGTTGTTGAACGGAGCTATGATGGGATAAAGAAAGGATTAAAGGAGCTAAAAAAAAAATCTAATTCAAATATAAATCAAGAAGTCACAGACCAGGCTCTGTGTCTTGAAGCAAGAAAATGAAAACTTTGCCAAAGCCCCTTGATGCACTTTCTCTGCCTCGTGCCCGTGGAAGACAATGACATTCAAGTCCAGTTCAAGTAATGTGTCGGTTTTCCCAAGACTGGGAAAGTAACACAATATTTGTAGAATTTGTACAATTTATACAGAACAGATGTAACCACAGGATGGTGGCCCTGAAATGGATTCTGAACCCCCAAACAGCTGAAAATTGACCTGGTATCCAACCTAAAGGCTGCAGCAGGTAAGCTCTTCACCAGGTTTGGCTCCCCTGAATAACCCTTTCTATGACCCCAGTTTTCTGAGTTTGAGGATGTCAATGAACTTCTGAAGTTTGCAGAAACTCTACAACCCAAAAAGGGGTAAAGTTTACATCTTCCTCAAAAAAATAAAAGACAAAAAGTCTGATCATGGCCTGTATGATGGAAAGGTAAAAAGTCACTCAAGAAACCTTTAAAAGAGGAGACACATCTTGATGTTTTAATCCGAAGGAGAAAGTAACTCAAATCTACTTCCTCTTGTAAGGTATCCCATAGGGTTCTGGTCCAAATAAATAAAATGGGATATAGAATACAACTAGGATTATTATCATGAATAGGATTTCAGCCTGTCAGTGTCTGGGAACTGTGGAATTCAAGGTTGCTAAAAGAATATTAAGTAATGAATGTCTGTAATGAAAAGCATTTCAACAAGAACATTAATATTTCTTAAAAGATAAAAAAAAAGACAAATCCCAAAGCCATCTCCTTTGAATTGCTGCAATGAGACCGAGCAAAGAAAAATTCTAAGAATGTGGCTGAAATTGTTTTAGGTTGATGTGAAAATCATCACTTACTTACAGTAGTTAAAATGCCATTGTGTCCAATCAGTTGATTACTTTTTTCTTTTGTCTCCCCTCTCCTTTTTTTTTTTTTCATTTATGGTGTTAGCATTTTAGACTTTGTTGGGATGAAAACTAACAGTGAAATAAGGACGTAGTTCATGTGTTAAGTTAAACTTCCTTGCAATTTCCTTTGGCAAAGTGGTTGAAACAATGCAATACAGCTCAAAAATGTAATTAATGATATCCCTGTATCACCTACAGCAATTACCTGCTGTTGCTCTATGGTAGATAGTTGGACCATCTGTAAAAGAGAGGCAGAAGGAGAAAAGAATGAGAGGAAAATGTGATAAAAACAGAGGCAGAAAAGCAAGGGATACAGCCAGCACAAACACTTGCCCTTGAGAAAAGCTGAGTGAAGAGTAAATGTTTGATGGGAAGTGGACTCGCAGCTGGGGTGAAGATGCATCTTTGTGTCATGGGAAACAAGAGTTTGTTCACTTTCCTTGGACAATCAGAGCTGTATCAAAAATATCTGAAGCAGTCATTGGTCATCAACTTTAAAACAACAATTTTAGGGGAGAGGAAGCTGAGAATGGATTTTGGTTTTGTTACAAGCTGAGGTGAAGCAGATCTAAAAGTGGCCAAAATAAGTATTTTTTACTAATTGATTTGATTTATTTATTTAGAAATTAGGCATGGGGGAAACCATCTCTCTTAATCTTCAGTTCTCTGAAATCTTTCCCTTCTAGTTGGGTTCACTGACACTTTCCTTCCCTTGCATTTTGTTCTTGAAGCTTGAGAGCTGTGAGGACCCCCTGCCTCCCTCTCTTTCCTGCCCAGTCAGCCCCTACCACTAGTGGGAAGTGAAACAGGGAGCTGAGAGAGTCAACAATGTGTCCCCAAAACTTAATTTTCTTCACTGACATGACCAACTTTCAGAAGGTACCTCAAACCCTACGGTAGAAAATCTCAGTTCTTCTGTTTCTTTTTCAGTCTCAACATTTCCTCTTTGCACAGCTTTTACAGTGGCTCCTGCCAGGATACTGCCCAATTACTTCTGTGAAGATCCCATCACTATTTTCAGCTATTTTGTAAAAGCAAGAAAATTTGGGAACACGATTCATGGGTTTCTCTACCCTTCTTTAAACCTGGGTGTATTCTGTGTGCACCATTATTTAATTTACATCATTTAAGTGTCTCTTTACATCATTTCAGTATAAAGGAGAACAGAGACCAAGGAACTTTTGACTGTCTTATTCAAACATAGTTTCCTTCTTTGTTAGAATATTACAGAAAAGATACAAGGGTAGAAGGAATGAGAGATACTATTTGGTATAAAGGCCCTTTTCTGGTTTTACCTTTATAGGGATGTAAGCAGTGCTAAACCTATAACCACTAGGCTCAGTCAATGCCTGTGGACTCATCTTACTGCTCTCTCTCACAGATTTCACCTCTTAATGAAGGGAAAATTTTCACTGCCTAATTTTAAAGGCATATTTAAAGGAGCTCATTCAACAGCAGCCCACAAGAAGACCTTTGTCTCAGTATGACCAGAAGTGGGATTTGCACCTGTTTCTATATAATGTCAAACTTAACTTACAGCTCTTTTGTTAAATTCAGGTTGAATCTAAATCTTTGTACTACGTTGTCAACTCCTAGATGTGAAGAGAAATTTTTAAAGCTTAACTCCTTGCTCAAAACTGAATCTGTGATGTGGACTCCTCTCAGCTTCCAGAATCACAGCAGAAAAGTCATAGAATCGTGGAATGGTTTGGGTTGGAAGGGGCCTTAAATACAGCTGGTTCCACCCCCCTGCCATGGGCAGGGACACCTTCCACTAGCCCAGGTTGCTCCAAGCCCCGTCCAACCTGGCCTTGGACACTTCCAGGGATGGGGCAGCCACAGCTTCTCTGGGCAACCTGTGCCAGGGCCTCCCCACCCTCACAGGGAAGAACTTTTTCCTAATATCCAAATTAAACCTACTCTCTTTCACGTCGCATTTGAGTCCTGTTTCAAGAGAGGATTCATCAATTGGTAAACAGCTTTCTATTGCCAAACCTGGGCCAATGCAAATGCTACTTCACCAACATTCATTCATTTGAATGACACGGTCAGGTGTCTTGGGGTTTTAATTAAACAAATTCAAGAATAATCTAGTAATGTGTAGCTCTGTTGCAATGTCTAAAGGAGCTTACAGGCTTACTTTTCTTGGACAGTCTTGGAAAAAGTGTAATTGATAATGGCTGATCATAAAATAAAAATAA
The DNA here is from genome assembly GCF_003984885.1 of Neopelma chrysocephalum. NCBI lineage: Eukaryota > Metazoa > Chordata > Aves > Passeriformes > Pipridae > Neopelma > Neopelma chrysocephalum. Next base: position 1,097,211 of record NW_020897771.1, on the reverse strand, counting down.
ATACACATAAGTTAAAAAAACCCTGTCAGTTTTCTGACTCCTGAATTAAATAAAAGTAAGGATGTAGCTTCTTCTGGCCAAAAGAGCCCTGAAAGTGCTATACCTTCTCTGTGGACACAAATTTGGTAGGTGTAAAATACCCCCATGCTCTGGAAGGACAGGACCACTGAGATAACACCTCTGGCAAGTTAGAATGCAAATACTTGAAATGAAAGTCATATATATATATAATTTTTTTTTTTTTAGAAAAGAAAACACAAAAATCATTGACAAAATTATTACATCCAACTAATTTACATTTGAATGTGCCTCAGTTTACCTCACATCTCTTTTACCACGGGTACTAATCCTACAACAACTAAAAGTAAAGGATGTGATTTTCAGTTCTAATCACACAATGTAATAAAAACTGTCCGTGTTAATGCCTGTCGCACAATCACAGCTGTTAGTTCTTTTTTAGTAGTGTTTTGAAGACCCTCAGTCACTTCCATCCCCAACATGAGCTCCCCCCCACCCCGTCAGTGTCCTCTCCTCCTCCGCTGGTTCTTGCTCGGGGCCCTCAGGAGGCTCTCCCGGTACTTCACGTTCATGTGGAACAGTCGGACCATCTCATGGTCTTTGTTGTCCAGCACTCTGGGCAGAAAGAGGGAGGATTTCTGTGTCCTGCGGGTTTTAAAGCCCCTCCTGGGTCGTCCTTTGCCGTTGACGGAGACGTACCAGAGTCTCTCAGCGCCGGCTTTGCGCTTGGCGCCAGCTCTGCTGGGCACAGTCCGGTACAGACGGGACGCGTAGGTGTTGTACCCCAGCTCGTGGATCCTCTCCACAAACTCGCACTCGGAGTTGTAGTTTTCCTGTGGAGGAAAAAAAGACGACAAAATCTCAGGCGAGACTCTACTCGAGTGTTTCGGATCAGGACAAGCCTGGTGAGAAAACCTCAGGCTGGTGGTGCAAAAAGCAAGAGAAGCTCCCTGGTATAAGGTGCTCCCCGTCAGCAGTGTGGGCACACTCTGTGGATCAGAGACAGGCAGAGGTCCAAAAACAAACTGAAACAAAAAAAAAAATGAGGTATGAATAGGAATGAATTGCGAGCAGCTGGTTGTTCAGCTGCAATTTTTTCATGTGTGTGCTTATGAATTTAATGCTGCTGTAAACAGGTGATTTCATTGCTGCCTATCAACCTTTGCCTTCTATCAAAAAGGTAAAATGCTACAGCTTAATATAAAAAAAAAAAAATCTGGCTCTTCCATTGGTATATTAGGCATTAGATACACTTGCATGTCTGTTGCATCCAGTTTGCTTTGGATATTTGAGCAGTAAACCACATATTCATGGAGCTTCTTTGCTTCAGCATAACAAAATGAAAGTACTGTCTGCCCACCAGCATGTTCCTCCAAAATTCCAGGCTGCTCCTCTATCATAAACTGTAAGGGAGAACATGCACCCATCCCAGATGCCCACATAATCTGTCCAAATTTGCCCCTTTTCATCTGGCCCTTAACTGAGAGAAAACTGTGCAAGAGCCTGGCAAGAGGAACTCCTTCCTTCTTCCTCCCCAGGAGCAGCACAAAGGACCTCCCACATTGTACATCTTTTCTTAACTGCAAGACCATCTTTGCTGTACCTGTGTGATTAAGATTTCAGCATCTAACCTGTGTGAAGCACAGAGGCAGAAGGGAACTGTTACCATGGTCTTCACAGAAGTATTTTATTTTGCACTGCTTCCCTGGAGGACATGGAAAAGGCACAGGTAGCCAGGCTGGGGCCAGAAAAGCCATAGGCCCCACCAACAACATGTCTCTGATGCTGTTCACTCACCAGAGATGCTGCTGGGCGTTTAACAAGATTTTAAAAGGCTCCACATGTCTCAGCTTCCCAGCTGTAGAACGGAAGCGCCCTTCCTTGCAGGGACAAGGGTTTCATGTGCTGTGGTGCTGGAGCCCACACAGCTACCAGATGGAAGTGGATTTGTCCTGCTGTCTGCCCCCCTTCTGGTTGCAGAGGGTTTATCACAGAGGATAAATCTAGAGGATTATCACAATCTGCCAAGGACACAAAGGAATTCTGCAGACCCAACAAACTCGTTTCATTGACATGGGGAAAATTGGTGAAGCAAGGGATAACAGGGTTATTCCAATACTACTTGATAAAATGCTCCTTGTATAATTATCCCTGAATTAGTGAGTCTTATTCAAAGCAGGAGCCTGGCACAGGGTCTTGGACCAGCAATATCAGTAAAGTTGTTGGACAGTTTTCTCTAGTCATGCAAAGACAGGGAGTTTCCCCTGAACTGAGCCCTCACCCCTCGCTGCTTCTGTGAAAAAAGCTGCAGCAAAAAAGCTTTTCCTGGATTGTCCCCGCAGCTCTGAAACACAAGTCTGAAACGGTCTCTCTCAAACTAGAGCTGGAAGAGCAAAAATTTTCTTTCCTAGTTATACAGAAACCTTTCATAGTTGATATTCTTTGGCTGAAGAAACTTCAGGATGGTCTGATGCTCCTTAAACTACAAAGAGAGAAAAGGAGTCTCAGAGCTATCCTGCTCTAGGCTTTTCTCCACTTCAGGAGAGAAGTTTTTTGCTCAGAATTTGTTTAGTCCTATTTTGATTCAGTACAATTAATCTGAAGGAAAAAAAATACACCTATTTTGAAGAAGAAAGAAAGAAAGCTGAGAAAGAACTTGAAAAAAATCATCCTTCCCCATAATTTCTTTGAGACAGATGCTGTCTCTGAACTGATGGAGGGGCTCCATTGAAAAGATGCCCATTTTAATCAGAAGTGGCACAGAATCACAGAAGTGGCACAGCAGAGCTACTATGTCCTCATTCCTCTCTGGTTGCATTTTCCATTGCCAAAATTGTTTGTGATCTGCTCCTCTGCACCAGCAAAGAACCACCATCTTTGCACACAGGCCCCTTTATCAGTGAGCATCACATGAGACACATTACAGAAGATGGGTTGTAAACACTGCCAGAACATTCTTGAAGAGGTGGAGTAAAATGTGTTAAACTGGGGAGAAAACAGAGTTGATTGTATCACCTAAGCTGCTTTCACAAGGGAACAGCTCACACTGCTCAGGGACACTGTTCAAATCAGCAGAATTACATCTAATGTCTAGTTGGAGGAAGCAAATCTCACTCAAGCCACATTCGCCGCCTTCTAATCTGCTTCCATACCCTGGGATTCCAGGAGACACTGCACAGTGTGGCTGTTATGCAGTAAGAGAACACAAGATTGCTTGGGATGTAATCAAAGGCAATGGATGAAACCCAAGTAGGTAGATAATGTGTATAGTACACACTGACAAACGTGCATTAGTTTGTGAAGAATTCTAAGCTGGAGTGTTTTGTTCACTGAGGGGAAATATTGTCTAGGCTGAAAAGGCACTAATATCATCACAACCCATATTTTATCTCACAGATCAGGGCTCAAAATTAGGTCAAAAGAATAAAATAAGGTGTTTATTTTCACCTTTATCTTCTTGCACCTTCTCGTGCTTCCTTTTAGTAGCTATAGCCCTGCCCTTAAATCCTTTCTCTGCTAAGTGAAAGGCAACCAAGTGCTCTGTACAAAGAAACTCCCAGCAGGAAGCTGCTTTCCTGGAACATACATGCTCAGGTACTCCTGTATATTCTTTACCTGACATGTATATATCCCCTGCCAGTGTCCAGGATCCACATCAAATATCAGCAGAGACAATTCTGAACAGGGGTGGATGTTCTGCACTGCAAGAGTTGGCTCACAAAGTCTTTATCACTGCACCCAAGTGCCCAGAATTTTGGTCATGTGAAATATCTTTGTCAAATACATTCTTTGAAAGTACATGGAAATACATTCCATGTACCTTTGGCTTTACAGGCAGTAAGAAAGTAAAACCACATCTTCTTTTAATCCTTTTAAGAATATGCTGATCAGTTAAGTTGCCTGCAACAATTCCAGACAAAAATCCGTCATAACATTACTCTTTTCTCTAGAAATGCTTATTTATGAGAAATCAGTGCTCCCCAGAGGAAATGACAGGCATATGCCAGACTTGAGTAAAACTTACTGATGCATAAAGTCTGCCCCTTTTGTTCATGGCCAGGTATCTGCCGGAGAACAAGCCCTTGATGGCAACGATTCCAACGTCCACAGCGGTTATTTCCAGAATACCTAGAAACAGAAACAGTTATGAGATATGTTATTGCTCAGGTGTAAATTTTTTGAGATACATCTGCACGTCTGCTTACCTGCAGAGCATGATTTCACAGTTCTCCCTAGCTCACATCAAAATCCCAGTGCAATCACGGGAATGAAATTAGTGTTATTTGAAACAGTGGAAAGCAACGATGGTGCGGGAATTGGTTGAGACAAGGTGGACAGTAAATCCTGAGATGTCTGATTGAGATTGAACTCTTGCAAAACTGAAAAAGATCTGACACTGAATTAGAGGCTCACTTCATCCCATATGTATATAAAAAAAAGTTTAAGTCCTCTTTAATGCCTAGGAACACAAGAGCTCTTGACTTTCTGAAACCAGTCACAAAGCTGCCCCATTTCAGGACAAAGCCCTTGCTGAGGTGTCCAGAGCGTAAAACAGTGTGAGTCAGCTGTATTTTAGAGCCATGTACATAATCATGAAAGGAACTTGTCATTTAAGATGTCAGTGTAGCCCTCCAGACAAGGACTGTATGACTGTCTGAGACAAATTAAAAAGGAGGAGATTTTCAGGCCATCAAAGATGGGGTCTCCAGCACAGCAAGTGTCACAGGCAAGGCTGGCACAGTACCTGCCATGATATTTATGTCCAGCCTAAGGTGCCAGGACACTGCTGGAGGCACAAATGGCTCAGAAGATGTTGTACGTGCATAGCTCTCTCCAGCTGGCTCGCTCACACCCTGCTCTCAGTTCTCCAGCCGTGACCTGATGGCTCAGTACTTCCTATGAGTGTTTGGAGGCAAGAGGTGACCCCTGCACCCGAGCCCTTGGTCAATGCTCAAGGCAGGGCCAGGGGCCTGTCCGCTTTGCAGAGCTGGATTGCTGGCCTGGGAGGGCTGGGCTGGCTTTGGTGCAGCTGTTTTGAATCAGGCACCGGTTCGCTGCTGCAGGAGCCTCCCCCGGGCTTTGACAGCGAGGGGGGGTTTTCTCTAGGAAATAGTGGTTTTCCTTTATGGACTTCAGACAGATCCCTAAGGTCTCCCTATCTCTGTGTGCCATCGCCAGGCGGGATCTACGCTTCCTGGGGCGGCGGGGCCGGGCTGGGTGCGGGGGCGCCCGGGGCTCCCCCCGGGGCAGCGGCAGTGCCGAGCCCCGCTGTCCTCCCTCCGGCCGCCCTCGCACAAACTCCCTCGCTCCCGACGTATCCCCTTTCATCTCAATTACCGCCGATCCCCGGCACATGTCAAAGGGGGCAGATGTGATGTAGCCGGTGGAAGCTCAAGCCCCAGCGGGAGCCGGGCTGGGACGGGGGAGGCGTGGGCAGCCCACCGCGCGTCGGAAAGATCCGGGGACTGTGTCCCGGGGAGGTGCGAGGACACGGTCTGGGCTGCCCAGCGGTCCGGGCTGGGGCAGGGCTGGCGTGGGAAGCCCCCGGCGCAACGAGGGCAAGTGACAGGTCGGGCGGGCTGCGCCGTCCCGGTTCCCGTCGGGGGAACCTCGGCCTTTGGGGGTCCCGCTCTTCCTCCGGGGGATTGAGACCCTCCGCCGCCGGTCGTGTCCCCGCACCCCTCAGGGCCGGCTCCGGGGTCCCCCGCCCGCTTCGGGGGCAGGGGGTGCTGCCAGTCCCCGGGGGACAGAGCGGGAGCCGGAGGGTGCGAGGCAGCGAGTAGGGGGCTGCGGGTTCCCGAAACGCCGGGGCGAGGTCTCGCCCAGCCCGACGAGGGGAGGGGGCGAAATGCTCCGACAGCTGGAGGTGCTCCCGGTCCCCTGGACAGCGCGGGGCAGGAGCGGAGGCGGGAGCGGCTTCGCCACCGCCCCGTCCGCCCCGTCCAGCGCCCGCTGCCCTCCGGTGCCGGGGCCTCCAGGGACACCCCTCCCCGCACAGCCTGGCCCGGGGGGACGCGGGACGGGCGAAGGCGCGCCCGGTACTCACTGAAGGCGCTGTTCTTCTCCAGGGTGCCGTTGATCCTGCCGCTGGGGTGGATCTGGAGGTGGTACTTGGTGGCACAGTAGAGCTTCCTGCGCCGGGGCGCTCCTCCGAGGTGCTCGTAGACGCCGCCGCGACCCCCCGCATCCCGGCGCGGCCGAGGGGCGCTCGGGGAGGCTCCGGGCACCCCCGAGGCCCGCCCCGGGCACCACGGCTCCTGCAACAAACTCAGGAACAAGATCCAAGTTATGACCATTGTGGCATGATGGCCGCAGCGCTTGGTCTGCTGGGGAGAGCGAGGCTCGCAGCGAGTGGCACCAGGGGTCCCATCAAAGCCGTCCTGCTCGCAGCACTCCGCGGTTGCCGAGCACACTCTGTTTCGAGCCGTGCAGCATTGGCAAGATTTTATCAAGCCTCGATCCGGCCCTTTTATCTGTCTCAGATTTACTTAAATCAATAGACATCATCAAAGGCCACCGAAGAGTCCCAGCTGTTTGTATTAGATGGAGCTGCCGTGATCAGCCTTCTCCTTGGGTTTCCAGATAGACAGACGGCATGCGTGAGAGACAGGCAGGAGGAAGGAGGGAGGGAGGGAGGGAGAGAGCCGCTGAATTTCTGCGAGAGACTGCGGGGGAAAATAGTTGATCGACGGAGCATAGAAATAAAAGCAGCTTCCTGCAACAATAGCCTGATCTGCGACCAATTGATACAGAGCAGAGGAAGCAAAAGGTATCAGTCTCGTGTGAACTCCCAGAGTGCAGCGTGGATAAAATTACACAGCATCCCTCTCCCGCCACCCCACACACCGCACACCCCCGCACGGGGGCCGCCCGCCCCGCCGGGAGCCGCGGAGCAGCCGCGGACCCTCCGCCGAGCTCCGCCACCCCCCGCGCAGCCCCCGCGGCCGGGGGAGCGGGGGGGCTGATGCTCGAAGCAAAACATCTTCAGGAGGTGGCTTTTGGAAGTGCGCAGAGGAGCGGGGAAAGGGATGCGGGTCCCGGCTCCCCGGGGAGGGGCAGAGCACCCCCGTGGATCTCACCCAGGCGCCAGGGTTTGCTCAAAGTGTGTGTGTGTGTGCCCCCCACCCGCTTTGCCCCCGGTGCCGAGAGCAAACAGTTATTACTAAATCAATCAGTTCACGGTTACAAATAATACGCGTTATTTAGACAGAGCTTTCAAGATTTAATCATTTCTAAATTAACTTAGACAAAGTAGGGCCCGGCAAGTGTTATGATTTACATCCCTAAATGCATTTGCAAGAAGTCGGAGCTAATCCTTTTTCTTAACTCCGGTGCCTGGAAAGTCTCATTAGCTGGAGCAGATCTGCACTCGCTACCATGTCGCTTCACACAACTGCCTACGCTTTCAAAATAGGATGGAGCTACCTATAAATAAATATAAAAGAAGGCAAAAGGTTCAACAGCTTCGTGAATTACGCTGCCCCTGTGTGCTCCTCAAAGGCAGCTCGTTAATTAGATTTGCATCTGAAACAGGCAGTAGGAGTTTTGGGGAAGTGTTTGAGAGATAATTAGTATTAATGTGCTTGAAGGGCACACAAATACACCTTTGAAGTGAGTCACGTCAGAATTCAAGCGTTTGACCTTGATCAATATAATTTTTTTTTTCCGGAATTGGTGAACATGAAGAGATCTATAAATTTTTCTTAAAGACCTTCCTATGTAGAGCACGAGGATTTTCTTACACGTTAAAGACTTCTTTAAAAGGGGAAGCTTTTACTAGTGGGAAAATAAGGGAAGGGGTACGACCTTTTCCTAAAAGGAATGGCAGGAGGACGAAACTATCTCGAAAGCGACTCCCTAGTTTAAGCTGTGCTTAACATTTAGTAGTTCTCCAAGGCTAAAAGGCTTTCCATTATATGGTCGTCTGGAATAAAAGGAAACACATAAAAACCCCACAAGCACCCTCTCCGCCATTACCACCCTTCCTCCCCCTTTTCTTCTCCACAAGTTAAGCCCCAGCCTCACAAGGAGAGTTTGATCTGGGGATGATAAATGTTTGTACAATTAATTCTTTATTGCTGCTGTTGTACAATGCCACTGCCAGGCAGTCAAGTGGTTCCAGGATATTGATTGGAAATTAAAATAGTTAAAGCACTGTATACACGTAAAAACATGAAACCATAAATTTGCAGGAGCCCAATCTTGGAGCGGGGGGTGGGGGGGTGGAATTGCTTGTGGGCCAAATCCTTTAGTCCCTCCTAAAACAAGAACGTCTCTGGAAAACCTTCCTCTCGGGGATGCACCGTAAATCGTGTCCTGGGGACTCGTAACCTCTGACGAGCTACAAGACAACAGTGGTAGCAGAAAAAAAAATAAATAACTCTTAACGTGCCACGAGTCTCCTGAAAGATGCTTTCACCGGCACCGCTTGAAGGGGAGATAAAACATAATTACTGACAGTAATTATAGCGATCTCTTTCCAGTAAATCTCGGGTCTGTCCCGAGCCTGGTGCATCGCCCTGTGGATGCGCAGCTGACATTTTACAGTTCGGGCTTCGCAGGGCATTTTCATTAGTGCTCTGAAAAAACCCCACACCAATCCCGCAAGATCCTCCTCCCGCCCCCCCCACCGCAGTAATAAACCAAAAAGACTAGTGGGTGGAAGAGTAACACGTTAATGACTTTTGCTCAAATTGCTTCCATCTTGATCACATTTTCATAATTAGCACCATCATCTACAAATCTTTCCGCCCTGGGCATCTGCCACAGACAGGCTTCCCAAGCGATGTGTATTCTGACTTATTAGGGAGAGGAACACTTACAGGTCTATCATTAATGGTCCCCTTTCAAATGAAATGAATACGACCTCCACGGAAATATCAAAGGGCCGTAACTACCTTGTCTCACTTGGTAGAGCACTGAATAGCGAGCAACCTTAAGTCGTTTTGCTCTAGTCAGACATCTATACAATAAAACATAAGCCCACTCTTGTATATTTTAAGTTGTCTGGTGACCATTTTTGAAAACAAAAAGGGTCCCTTTGATGTGGTCTAATTCGAACAGGGGGTGGGACGTCAGATGTGGTCTACCGAGTCTTTCTGGAAATATTTTTAATTATGCCCCAAAGCTCCTTGTAGCCCCAAAGTAATAATCAGTTTGAGTCTGTTACTTAATGGGGGGGGTGGGGGTGCAGAATGAGCTCTAGACCGTATGCAACTAAATTAGAATTACAGCTGATAATGATCTACTAATTCGCTCGAAATGTGGGATTTTAAATGGAGCACGTGAAGTCTCTGTTATTCTTTATGCCTCATCTCGCTAACGGAGTATTTTCTAAGCCTTCTTTCAGCTTAGCCGTAAAACCAGCGCTGCTCCTGGAAAGTCGTTGGGTAAAAGTGAGTATTTGAGACAGATGTTTTTATCCTTACAGCGTGCGCTCTTCTAAGCACGTAAAGCACTTGTACTCCGAACTGATTACCCTCGGAGAAGGAATATATATACTCGGATATGGATCTTTATGGCGATGTAATTTCCGTTTAAGTAGTACATAAATTTACGCGCGGAAAATAAAAACGGGGCAAAATTTTGAAAGCGCCCCCTCCCCCCTTAAACACTCGGTAACTTTAACCTGAAATCAAGTTTACAGACACAGATTTTGCAGCGATTGGGCTCTAACGCTGGTGTGAGCCGGGATCCGCTGTTTCAACGCGGTCCGTCACCGCCGCCCCCCGCCCCCGGCGCTGATTTACGACTGGCCCGTTAGTCCAGCGAGAAGGAAGTTACAATTTGTAGAGCAATAAATACCGAGGCGGTGGGTGGAGCCCCCAGCAGGGGAAAAAAAAATAAACTAAAAAACAAACTAAAAAAAAATTAAAAAAAAAAACTAAAAAAAAATTCGCTCTCCTTCACCAATTAAAAATCCATCCTTGCTCGGATGTGGACCGTGGGAAGGTCCTAAGGAAAACAGCCCCGGTGCTGATGAGGTGTTTGTTTGCGATGTGCTAATGGCATCTTCCGAGCGGAGTTTTCCTCCCTCGTGCAGTTCCCCTCACACCTGCTGGTATTGGGAAGAGCTTCTAAAATTCGGCTGATTTTTATTCGGCTGTATTTTGTTTTCTTTGTGGTTTCCTAGCGGGGTTATTCTGCACCCTGTGAACAATATAATCTCGTTTAAATGACTTTCCAGACCACACAGCATCACGTTACCACCTTCTATACGGGCAGGCGATGCTGTTTGTTGTACTGTACACCGTTAGCTCCCAGAAAGCAGGATGAAGGCAGAGAGGAGGAGAAAAGCTCCAGGGAGTAAATTTAGAGCTTCTAAGGTCCAGGTCGCTTTCTCAGGTGGAGAAAATAAGATTTAGATAATTTCAAATGAGAGCAGATAGAAAGAAAATGCTAAAGAAAACATTGAACACATACCAGGCACATCAATATTTTCCCCTTTGTCGACTCATGATTTGAGCTTAATTTTATGTTAATTTTTAATCTTTTAATTAATGTTTATAGTGACTTTTTTTAGTTTATGAACAAACAATCTGAGGTCCTCAGGTTCAGGAGGATACAGTCAATTCTATACAGACTATATGAGCTGGTGCTATATTGCCCTTCAGACAATAAATTGATTTACAGTTTCAAACGTCTGGTTTTAGGTTAAAAGCATGTGTGATATAATCGAGATCTGCTATTATTATTATTATTATTATTATTTCAAAATGCAAATGCCCGAATTCCTTGCTCCTACTAAATTCCTACTAAAGTTGGCAAGAGTTTCTCTGTCTGAGGACCAAGGGACTAATCCTTCATTCAAAGTCCGTGGAATTCACTAAGAGCCTTTTCTTTAATGCCAGTGAATTTGGATCAGGCCCAAACTTATCACTAGAAAAATTATTTTCTGTTGTGCTCAGATAATCTCTTAATGGTTTACTGAATGAAAATACTCAAAACAATGAATGCAGGAACATTAAAGGGGAAAAAAAAAGCCTGGTTTTTCTCCCCTCTGTTTCTTACTCCTTTTCAACACAAGACACAAAGGAAACAGTAGAAGAAATGTAACACACTACAGAAAAATGTGCCACGGTGTGGTTCGGATGACTGTCACGTGGCCTGCAAAGATTTGTGGCAGGCTCAAACCAGGCTACAATAGGGATATTCAGACCAACCCAGAACTGCAGCCATGAAAATAACCAACCACCAGAGATAGAGGGATGTTTAGGAGAGGAGAAAGGGAGTATGAAAACAATAGGAATGTAATTTGTTGACAATTTGGGGGCCATGTTTGCAGACCTGCTTCACACCTTTGATATCTCAATCATCAAGCCCGAGCTCTTGGAAAAACTTTGCTCCTTTTTTTATTTTTTGGGAACGCAGCACATGTTTTCAAAATCATCTTCAAAGCATGTCTTCTGATTTACCTGAGAGAAGCACCTGGCCCATATCCACGATGGAATTGCACTTTGTGCCTGAAGGACCTGCTATTCAGATAAATCTCCTACTACTTTTAGAGCTCATCCCCTGGTTACCTTTCACAATCAGAGGCTTGTTACGGTCTCGCTCAGCCCTGCGAATCTTTGGGAATTGGGTTACCCGGAGATAAAAGATCTCTCTTTCTCCAAGCTGTGGTTGGATCAACACTTTGCAAAAATCAGATGACAGAGGCAGAGGGGTCAGTCCTAGGTCTGTGCATGGGATGCCCAAGAACCAGAGATAAAACTGAAAGTAGCTGCCTTAGGGAAATGCCACGTGCGTGAACGTGTGTCCCTGGAACTAAAAACCTCGTGCCAGCAATTATCCACTCCAAACTGAAGATGAGTAACTTTTAAGACTACTTCAGATCAATGTTTGCATCATATAGCCGGTCTTTTCCCCCAAAAATCCCATTCATGGTTATATGTTGTCCTAAGAAGGTCAAGATGCAAAGCGTCTTGAAGCTCCACCAAGATCAAGGGATAGGAAAGAGGGCCAAGGAGTCAGGAGAAGCACAAGCAAGGAGAGGTTATGCAATTTTCAAATATAAAGAAGACTATGTAGAGGACAACAGAAACTCAAAATTAGTATCTGAGATGAATTTCAATGGTCTCCCAGAAGGTCTGCAGTTGAGGAGACCGTGGGGCCAGGCTCAGGAGCCTGCCCAGGTCAGCAGAAAAGTGGCCTCTGCTTGATACTGTGCAGGTACAGACCCTTCCCACAGGGGGAATTTAATCCCACAGAGGGATTAAAGGTCTGTCTTTCTAGACCTGGAATTCCCTAGAGGAAACAAGCTGCTGAGAAAAAACACATACGACCTTTCTTCATCTCTTTTTCCTATTTTGTGAAAGCAGGAGTCCTACCCCTTAAACCCCCACGACCAGCCGAGCGAACAAGGAGGAATTCATCTCTTTTCACTGCTACATCCCCCTGCCTTCCTTTGGGAAATGTTCTCTTTTCATATGGGCACTTTAGCCTTGACATTTCAGGGTAGAGCTCACAGTGTTTCCCTGAGCTGGGCTGAGCAGTGCAGGTGTCATTTGAGATGTCACCGCAGTGACTTCCCTTTCGTACAGAGTTTCAGCCTCCCTCTCTGGAGTGCTCCATCTCTGGATACCAAACCCCCTCCTCTGGCTTCTCCTGCAGCCCCAGCAGCCCCTGTTACCTCACTCCTGGCTGCCCTTTCCCCTCTGGCACCTGCTACAAGGCAGAGGGATCCAGCACCAGGGGCCTGTCCTGTCACTGGTAGCCCCACATAGCACACGTGGCCTCAGTTCCTCTGGCACTCTTCTGCAACATTTAACAAATATTTTGTCATTGATTAGAGTATTAATCAAGTGATTATCACCATGCTCTAGACATCCTGTATCTAAGAAAGTACTGGGTAGATAAGACAATTTGGCTCTCCTCTTTCAACCCAGTTTGGCTGTCTGAGCTGCCAGAGCTGAAGGTATATTTGTCACCTGTAACATAAAGAGGGAGTTTCAATAATTTAATAGCATGTTATCTTAGTGCACTTCCTAATCTGAGGCAATCTTCTACTATTTCTTCTGTTCTCAGAAAAATCTCATTGAAGCGATGATCCAAATTGGCAACATTAACCAAAACAAATAAATGGTGTGCCTGAAGCATCTTAGAAGGAAGATGGAGACACACTTTGTGATAGGTGACAACACAGAAAGGAACTGAGGACTGCCTGTGACAAGCTAGTGTTGCAAAGCAGCGGGGGAAGGACTCCAACCCAGCTTCTGGTTTAAGTTAGTGATTTTGAGCCCCAGCAGAGCATTCTCCCACTGTAAAGGGCTTTTTGGTGGCAAAGGGATAGATTGTGATCAATAAAAAAGCTCAGGGCCATTTTCTTCTCTGGTCTTTACATTGTACAAGTGCAGCACTGCTGCATGTTGTCACTCAGACACCAGTACTGAGATCCCAGATTCCAGGTGAGGCCTGAGTTTGCACAGGAGTGCTCAGGTAGGTGTCAGCCGTGGGGAGTCTTTGTATCACCAACATCCACAGCCAAATCCCACACGTGCTGGAAGCCACAAGTGAGTTTGCGATGGATCTTTCCCTCAGTGCTACTTTGGCAGCCGCCTCCCTTTCCTTAGAATTAACTAACACAAGCTCATAAACTCAAAATAGCACAACTAGGATCTAATGGGCAAAGTTGTTTTTTCCATCTCTAAACTTTACTGCCACATCTGATCCTTCTTCACCTTTTTCTTTCTGGTATTTTTCTGAGGAAACAAAAATCCTCCTTTCTCTCTCCTCTGGTTGGGATGGCTGACTGGTAAGTGCAGGTGATTTTTTTTTCATCACATCTGAAGGCTCCCAGGATAGGTGAGTTGCACCCCATAGATCCTGGCATCTTAGATGGTTTTACTGAGGCCTTTTCTAGATGGATATTCCAGACCAGAATTTTTCCTTTGATTCATTTAAAAAGTATTGATGCATCTTTAAAACTGGCTCTTCAGTGAATTACAGGAGGCTGGGTAAGTGCTTATTTACATCTTTGTGCAGAACTGCTTTTTACAGAGGGTGTTTGTTGCCATGAATCTCTCCTTGGTGATCCAGTTATTTGCCTTAACAGACCATCTCAAAAAATAAAAATAAAAATTTGCAGAGCTGTTCCTGGATCGTCTCTCACAAGCCGTGCGCAGAAAATTGAGTTCAAGGCAACTCCTTCAGACACTTCTGATTTTTGCTTTTGACTCAGAGGCCTCAAAGAGTCTAACTTGACCATGAGAGCAATCTTCAAAGTGAAGAAAATCAGCTTCTTTTTTTGGATGCACCTGTTTCAGCCTAACTCCTCGGTTTCTGATGGCTGGAACCAGGATCCCGGAACCAGGATCATTTCTCAATCCAAAACTGCAAGACTATCTGAACAAGAGCACTGGAACCCCAAGAGTTTGTGGAAACTCAGGTTTATTTTTTTTTCTGAAATCACTTATCTCCTGATTGGAACACTTAACCAGTGAACCCACTGACTGCTTGCCAGACGGTGGAGGTTCCTATCCCAGGAACATTTTTCCCTCCTGGTACTTCATCATATGAAAAGGGATGAATTGGAATGTGAAGGAGTCAGATCCCTTATGTGAGGTCCAGGGCACCATTATCTGTTTGTCTCAGGAGCATCTGGTTTGTTCATGTGTGAAGGGTGATACCTGGAGTCGTGCTCCAGCTACATCCAAGTGCAACATTATTCCTTAAAATTCGGTATCAGACCTCAACAGGGGAATCTTGAAATACTTTTCTTGGAGTAATTTGGATATTGCTAAAAGAAGAACAATTCCCCTTCTACTTCCCCACCCTCCCTACCGTGGCTTTTATGCACAGCTGGCCTAGGGATAACAAATCCTATCCTGTGCTTGCAAAATCTTGCACCTGATCACAAAACTTTTAACACACCCCCCTTTTTAATTTTTTTACCCTGAACATTTGACTCTTTCCCGGCTCTGCACTGGAAGTAATCTCCATGTAGAGAAGGAAAACCTGAGAGACTTATTTACTCACTAGTTTTACCATTTCAACTCATGGAAGTGAAAATGTACATAGAATTTTCAGACTACTATACTGTTCAATGGAGCCTGGCCATCAAATATTCAAAATACACAAATTCTTGAGTAAGAGAAAAAACAAGCGAGGCACACAAAGGTAATACAGAGCCCTCTCTGTGTGCCCTTCCCTTCTGCCACTCAGGAGGGTGAACACCATTCCCAGCAAGGCTTGCAGACATTCTCAGTCTGTGTTACCACCTCAGACTCAATTATTTTGTTGTGAGAACGGGAGGGTTGGTCAGTCCACATCGTCTCCCCTGTTGCTTCTATGTTGCCTGTTGTGTCACAGCAATTCCCTCCCCTCCAGGCAGCTGTGCAGGAGCTTCTTCCTCAGGTAGGGAATATTGCCCTTTCCCAAACGAGCTGGGTGCACCCTATGGCACCAGCATCCTCCACCAGTTAAGGGACAGGACCATCTGTTTATAACCTAAACCAAGACATTCTTTGCTCAGGAATATTTGGAAGATGATAGTTGCTGGAGTCATCTATAGTGGATGGTGATTCACGGGGCTCCTCTGTAATAAATCAGTGAAGTTATTGCCAGACAGACATCTGGGCTGAGAGAGAACAGAGGGTTTCATAATCACCTGTACTTTACAGAATCAGAATACAGTCACAGAAAATTGTTTATTTGCCTTTTGTCTTAAATTTGGGCTTTTCAAAGATACAATTTTTCTTTTCAGGTCACTCATTAAAATCTGTTCTTTGCCTGGAAAGAGGGACACCCGCCTCTGAGCAGACACACAGACACAGACACACCTGCATCCCCTAACCAAATGCAATGCCTGAACTTGCAAACTCTTTGTCATGAAAGTAATCTTTATTCACGTGAGCAACCCCACAGGACTATTCATGCAATGCAGAATTACTCACATGAGCAAAACTTTGCAGGATCAGGT
Source organism: Neopelma chrysocephalum (assembly GCF_003984885.1). Classification (NCBI taxonomy): domain Eukaryota; kingdom Metazoa; phylum Chordata; class Aves; order Passeriformes; family Pipridae; genus Neopelma; species Neopelma chrysocephalum. Next base: position 1,081,274 of record NW_020897771.1, on the reverse strand, counting down.
CCTGGATCTAACAACAGCATTTTAATTACAGACAATCCCCGAGCAACATGTACAAAAGAGTTTTTTTTTTTTCATGGACAATAACAAAGGTTATTAGCCTGTTCTTTTTTTTCTTTCCCCTTCTTGCTCTTTGGTTTAAAAGGAGGCACCAATAATCCAAACCAAATAAAACTGACCTTTGAACCTTTTTTGCTGTACTTTTTCTCATGCCATGATTTCTTTAGTCTGTTAGTGATCTGAAGGCTCGTTCTGGGCTACAGCCACTTTCCCAGACAGGACTGCCTTTCGTCCCCTGACAAATCACTGCTGAGCCCCTTTTGTCCTGCACCACTTTGATCTCACCTGCCTGTCAGGCAAAAAAAGAACTCCCGTACAGTCAGAATGCATTGCAAACAAATTGGCAACCATTTCATTCCCGTGCACCATTTCAGCAAAGATCAAGATAGAGATAGAGAATTTTTAACCCTTTCCCTGACCTCTGGGACTGGGAAGGAACGCTCCGTTATCAATAAGATAATTTATTAAGGAATTGGAGGATTAAAAAAGCCCCCCCCCAAAACCCCCAACAAGCCTCTGGAGATCATAATTGCGTGGCAAATTCTCTCCCTCAAATACAAAGGAGTTATTGCACAGTGGGCAGTGCAATGTTCAGATACAAGCTTTGTAGGAGATCGATTCCCTTTAATTGGACAGCTGCTTAAGCATAAACTAAAGAAGCATAATAGGTATTCTCCAATGTGAATGAAATTAATCCTATTGTAAATAACCATTGGAGTATTTAAAGGCCTATCTGAACCCTTCCCAATATACAAACTTAGCCATAGGTGAGTTCCTTTCCCAGTTTGATCTCAGTAATTTCAAATTTAATTTCTTTTTTTTTTTAAATTTTGCAGTTCTTCATCACATAAAGTTTAGAAAAGACATCATGTAGCCTTGTAAAGTGTTTTCATGCTTGGCAATGATTTGGGAAAATCTGTGTTTTTCACTCTGTGATATTAGAGGTATCCAGCCCTTTGCTGGGTTGGTTCAGTGCAGGTACAAGGCTGGTCCTGCTCCCATTGAGTCACATTTTGTCTCTCATTTTAAAGGCAAACCTCCCTCAGCTTAGCAGGAACATCAGTGTACCTCAGCTGTTTACCATTTATCTTCTCCCAGCTATCACCACGTGCCAGCCTCCTGCCCTCCTTCCACAGTAGCAGCCCTGTTTACCCAATAGTCTGCTTTTTATCAAAATAACTCACCACCTTTATTTCAGTCTAAAATGCACTGGCAGAACATTTAGTGCTCAGAGAAAGGAAATGTAACACATCCCTCTCTTCTATTTAAAGCAACTGAAAGAAGAAGTATAAACTTTTGGAGAAAACAAAGCTGCAGCAGTGATGAAAAGAAGAAAGTGCATTCAAACCTGCTGTCAAGCATACATATGAATGAAACAGTGGCATACTGCCCACAAGAAATATTTAAATTACGTTTTATAGCTAAAAGTTTTAATTTGACATTTACCTGATACAAAAAATAGTGATTTTTTTCAATAATTTCAAGATACCTCTGCATATTTATTTGATTTAGAGTGTATAAGACTTTTCTGCTAATTCCTCCTCAAGGAAAGAGTCCTTTATTTAACTGTGTATATTTTCTGAAATTAAAAGGAAAGAAGCTGTTTAAGACTTGTTATAAACATTAAAAGGAAACTAATATGAAATCTCAGCTTCGTTTCGTGGTGCTGATGTACTGATAATGTTCAAATATACCAATATATGAGGTAAAAATGCAACCAAGAAATCCTCCTACTTCTTGACAATGAAACATTAGAATTTTTTTTGAAAACCTGAGCTAAGTACAACTTCACAGTCAGAAATCCCAGTCCCCAAAGCATAAAAGCAGAATCTCAGATTCAGCTAATTTTGCTGGATTGGAAGGAGTTGTTGTTCTGTTTTCCACGTATCATAAAATCATGGAACAGTTTGGTTTGGAAGGGACCTTAAAGACCACCCAGTTCCAATCCCTTGCCATGGGCAGGGACACCTTCATTAGACCAGGTTGCTGAGAGCTCCATCCAGCTTGTCACTGAACAATTCCAGGGATGGAATGTTCCTGAGAGAATTTCCTTTAGTGCATAAAAAAGGCTACTCACAATGATGTTCTATGTCTCCAAACCTGAGATCACCCTTCAAGAAAAATCTCTGAGGATCCTTTTCTATCTGTGCAGAGCATCCTTTTGTCCCAGCAGCTGCTCAGCAATTAATCCTAAATTGCCCAGTTTTTAACAGGAAAGTCATGAAAATCAGTAAGTTGGGAGTAGGGTCGTTTTTCATGGAATTTCATGGGATTCCTTGTCCTGGTGAGTGGCTGGGCCAGATCATCTAAATGAGCTCTGAGAAGGATTAGAGCTGATAAACATGCTGGTGGTGGTACCTGTGGTGACACTGCTGCTGCTCTTGACCCAAACACAACTGCACTGCTGCAGGGGCATTTATAGCAGAGGTGGAGACTGAAACTCTGTAAGGACAGAAACAAAACAGTTGTGAATACAACTGCACCCACTGCAAGGAAGTGGTGCCAAAAGATGCCAGGCAGAAGCTCCTTTATGGTAGTGTTCTCCAGAGATCTTTTTTGGCTACCTCTGACCTTTTTGTTTTGGCCAGTATAAATTAAAGTCTTTCTTAAAGCATTTTTTTCTTTTCCTCTGAGGGGAAAATGTAGTTTATATTTGACCCAATGTGTGCAAAAGTCAGCTCCAAGTTACCTTTCCTATCAATTGCTTTGACTGGCATTCTCCTCCACATAATTCTACACATTACTTTCAAATTAAGATTGAAAATCCTTCCCCCTGCCTTTTTTTGTTTTTAACGTGTTCCCATCAGCTATTTAAGGTGCACTCACATCTTCTTTTTTTTTTTTTTGAGCCTGATTATTTATAATTAGCATTTTGTGTCCACATGCAATTGTGCTCAAAACTCTTTCACATTGGGTTAATTCGCTGACTTTAAAATCTATTAATTGACATCCAGAAGAAAAAAAGTAAACATGTCTTTAAGGGTGGCATGAATGGCTGAATCAAGATTAGGTCCCCACTCTTTTTAGTCCCTGATTTTCAGGGAAGGCTGCAGTCTTCAAAAATCAATTGTCTTCAAAGCTCCAAAAAGCAAAGGAATGAGCAGGGGTCAGACTCAAGAGCATCCCTTGTGCGCCGGAGTTAACATTACCTAAGTACTTTAAACGATCGCTAATTAGGGCTTTCAATGGGCACTCTGAAGACCATGGGATTGAAATATCTTATTTGGGGAATAAACAATTGTGTAAGGCAGACTAGATCAACTCTCTAACAGAAATAAACCTTCTGTTACACCCTGTAACCAGAGATTGGTCCTCAAGGACCAGCTAAGCCATCCACAGTCGCCCTCTCCTATTGTTCCCAGGTTGGGATGGACACAGGACTCCTGCCTGGACATGCAAGTGTGCTTCCCTCTTGCATTCCATTTTTAATGCAGCCCCGTTTGCCTTGAATCGGGAACATGAATGTGCCCCTTGGTGTTTAGGAATCCGGGAAAAAAACTGTCCTTGCTGACCATTCAGGATGCAACTTGGAAAAATTCTTGTAATGTTCTTAAAAGTAACAGGAAAAAAAAAATCTGGAAATATTCATTTCATGGCTGAGTTGAATTGGGTAGAGTTAGAGTTTACTACCCACGACTGCATTTGAATGAAACAGGAGTGTCTAGCAGAGCAGAAAATGATAATTAAATACTGCCAGATCCTGGCAATAGTTTCAAATCAAGTTTCAAATCAACAGCCATAAATATTTTCTGGGTGTGATGGGTACTCACACAGAATGATCCTGATGTGGACAAGAAAACATACCATTTGACACACGTATCCAACCAGATTTAAGAGTGCATTTACACAAATACTGAGCATTCTTGATGGAGGTGTTAGAAAGGCAAAATGAATGTAATTTTCATGAAATATGGGAATAATGAGTGTACACAGGGATGGGGAACTGCCATAGAAACCTGGCCTACAAGTGCCATTTGTGAAAGTAATACTTCTTAATGAGTTTGCTTTTTAAAAAACATTTACTCATTACTGTAAAGTAGGATGAGGATACTTAACTTGGAGTCAATAAAAAGGGCAAAAAGCTTTGACTTGGATGTTTGTCCAGAGCCTGGCATATTGCACAAATTAAATCTTCCTTTCTGGCAGCTGTAACAGAATCACAGAATCATGTAGGCTGGAAAAGGCCTCTGAGATCATCTAGTCCAACCTTTGACTGATCACCACCTTGTCAAACTAGACCGTGGCACCGAGTACCACATCCAGTCATATCTTGAACACACCCCTCACATAAACTGTATTGCACCTTCTCAGTGCTGCAGTACAGTGAGATTATGGGATTGTTAAAAAAAATCACCAGAAAAATAAAAGTGAGACCGTGACTGTTATGAAGAAAAGTAAAATCCTCTTTGCCCACCAGAAGACTGAATTTAAAAAGAAAAAAAAGTTTGTAAAAACAAAATTATTTTTTGAGGACTGAAACTCTTGTTTCTCTATATCAATGACAACAAAAAAAAGTTCTGGAAAAAATTCTGAGCAGCAATAATGAAAAGCTGACAAAAATCTTGTGATTTCTGCTGTGGCTTCTTAGTCTTTGCTGAACTCTGCGCCAGAATTTCACTTCTTGTGCTTTACAGCATATTTGAGTGGAGGAGCTTTGTTGCTACACCTCAAATATAAATAAAAATAAATAGAAAGCTTCCTAACTGATCTTTTCTCTCACAAGTTTGTTTCAGATACTAATACTTAAACTGCAGCCACCAGGACACCAACTTCTGGTGTTTCCAGCACTGTTTTTATTAAGAAAAAATAGCTTCAAAGATGCTGCCAGTCCAACAGAATCACAATATATAACAGAAAATTAACTTTATAAAAATATCAACTCTAAGGTTAATGTAAAGTTTGATAATAAACTTTGAATTTCTCAGATTTGATTATATGACCTGGCCTTGATATTTTTAAAGGATAGAATCATGTAGGAAAAATATAAAAATTATTCCAATCATTGCAACTGCCATAAAACCCTTTTTCAAACAGAAAAAAAAAAAAAGCCTGTTCCTCCATGTGGCATTACCTGAGAAATCAGTCATCCTCTTCTGTGCCCAGCATTAACTGACAGGCAGTGGGAAATGGAGTTGCCTTGCTTTGAGGGCTTTGTCGTGGTGAGTTTTTGGGGGGCATTGTGTTTTAGCACACCATTTTCCCAGATGAATAATGGCAGGGCTGTTTGTCAGCCTGAGCATGGCCAGGTGCTCCAGGGATGCAGCTCCCTGGGCTCTGCTCTCCAGTTACCACTGGAAACCCTCTATTATGCCCCGTTCCATAAGCTGGGCACAAGTTACAAGCAGTGTCCGAAAAGTTAAAGCAGGGGTCATCCTCTAATTGGAGCAGCTCAATGTGTAGGTCAGACTGGAAGTATCTTTGAGGTGAGAGATCATGAAATAAAGAGATGTAATTGTTGAAACATGTCATTTCGAAAGCCAGTCACACAAAGGGAGGTGTGAGTTGGCTGCAATGGGGAAAGCCAAGCCCCAGTCTGAGGATGGGCAATAGATTTACATTCTCGAATCAGTAACCACTAAGTTTGGGAATGTATAAACTCCTCTGGTGGTGCAATCCAATCAGCATTATTGTGTTGTTGAATAACTGAAAATAGTTAGTAAGAACTTTAGAATAATCGACTGTTTTCATCACATATTCAAGGAAGAAAGGATGGTGTCATGTGAAATCTCTATTATCTTAGATGTACAAATATCAGAACAGCTTGGATTGTAAGGTGTAAGCATTGATCCTCTAAGAAACAACCCTTTCCTAAAACTTCCATTCCCACTGATTCCATTGGGATCAAAATGTTTGAAGGTGCTCAGTGCCTCTATGTATTGTGGTTATTGCTGTCAGAGTCCAAGGGTGGCACAAGGGAAAAATATACCACAGGATTTCCCATTTTTACTGCATCCACATGGTAATTAACTGATTTTGGGTCAACCTGAAATTAATTATTTCTGTTTCTTCTTTTTATTTTCCTGAAGAAATCTAACATTAAAAAGGTTAATAAAAGTACTATTTTCAGGATTTACAGAAATTTCAGGGGCTGCTCCATGCTGGTATTGCTGATTCCCTTTCTTACACAAACACAGGGGCTACTCAACTAATTCTGACTTGTGGGAGAGGAGCACAACCTTTAAACCACCCCAGGTAGGTCACTGATGGTTTCTAGTCTAATATACAATCCATGTAAACATTAGATCAATAAAATGCATTTTAACTGGACTTCTCATTTCAAAAGCAGACCAAGACAAATGGGAGGTAAGATAGTTTCCTGAAAAATGGAAGAGAACTCTGCACACCAATATAGCACAGACAGTTTTTTGAATCATACACCTGTCAGGAAAAAACCCACCTGTATATGTGGAATCTGATTGCATAAGATCAACAAGAACTTTGAATTGACATTATAAGCTTTGTAGTGTTTGTTTGGAAAGTCTGATGCTGATTTTGGAAGGCTCGCTGAAGACAAGCTTGGACTCCATTGTCTGCAGACAACGGTTAGCAAAGCCTTAAGAGGAGATTAAAGAATTTTTCCTTGCTCTGTCCAAGATATCCATGTGCCAAGGCCATAGGAAGCTGCTTATGGGACTAAATCAGCAGCTGATGCTTCCCAAGATGTATTGTGAGATATTTTCCTTCCTGTGGCTTGCTTTGGAGGTTGGGGGGTGTCATATGAAAATCAAGTCCAATGTTTTGTGTTAGTGCCCTGGTAACAAAGGGGTTGTGTTTTGAGGGACCCCGTGTGACCAGTTCATTTAGCCACAAAGTACTTGGGGTGCAAGTGAAAGTCACTGTGCAGAACAAAGTCATCTCAAAACTAACTGCATATTTTCACAGCATGAATCAACAGCACACTTGGCCAGAGCTTCCAGGGGACACTCTGAGACAAGGCTTCTTGCAGAGCATCAGCACTTGCTGCGAGCTCTCCTCCAGACATCCTTGCTGGAGGAAGGAGATGAAAACACAGGAATGCCTATTCCATTTCCCACCTCCTATCCTATTTCCCACGTGTGAGCTGAATGACTGGCTATCTTTTCGGAGCGTTCAGCCCTTCGTGTGTGCCAGCACACAGAGAGCCCACACTATTCCTCTGCCTTCCCTTTCCCAGGGACTCCCCAAACTCCCTTGTGCTGGTGGGATATACCACCTTTTTGTTTGTAGCACCACATCTCCCCAGTGAGCCAGAGGTGGGAACAACTCTGATCGTATCACGGAGCTGGAAAACATCCCACGTTACCCTCTTGCAATAAAAGGCTGATTTTGAAAGGCTATTTCTAACTAACAGAGATAGTTGATCAGGCAGGCCAAAAGGAAAACAGATTTAAGATTGTAAATTATGATTAAAGGTTAAGGATGGCATTAAAAGCAAAGATGGAAACGTCCCCTAAAGGAGGGGTAGCTTCTGTTTTGGATGGTAGCAGGTCAGTCCACTATGCAAATAACAGAGGAGGAACCTCATCACTTTTGGGGAAAGAGTGAATAAGACATGGCAGAGATGCAAGAACCTGGAGAAGACAGGAATAATGAGGCTTGGCTTCCTCTCCCAAAGCCAACAAGATGTGGTTTCTGGCCTGAATCCTCCTGCTGACCCAGAGAAGCCCAGCTCTGCCTGGTGATGGAGCCCAGCACAGCTCTCTGACTGAACTGATCCCTCCCTGGCTCAGGGGAATCCAGGATGGTATCACCTGGGTTACAGGTGGGGGACTAAGACATTCATGGACTTTCAATATTACACAGGGAAATATATGGCAGAAGAATAGATCAGACCTGGGGTCTCCCATGGCCCCAAATGGCAATGTAAAACCCAGCTCACTCCTTCTGCCTGTTGGGCACCCATATGTGGTACTGCTAAAATTATTCTAAATAGATGTTTAATCTGCTTCACACTGTCACATTTAATAACTTGAAGTGTTGGAGCAGGGTCATTACTCACAGCTCATAAAAGGAATTATTTAGTAAAATACTCCTGTCGCTTACTTGGTCTTCCCTTGTGGGAAAAACTTAGTTCTCTATTCCAATTTTCTCCGTTTCCCAAGTATGTCAGCAGCAGAGCAAAAGAAGAAAAAGATTCTCCAGAAATCTCTCTCCTAGAGACTTTTTCACAAAAGGGTTTTTAAAATGAATGTCACTGTGCACATGGCATGGGCTAAGGTAGCGGTTGTGTTGCTCAGATGTGCTCTTTAGAGTTTTAATTCTCCAGGAAAACCCTCTCAGAGAAATTAAATAGTACTCCTGGGAAAGGATCCTTCTTTCAGCAAGTTTTTCCTGGGACTTTCAGGGCCATTAACAAGTCTAATACACTGCATTACCTTTCCAGTCACTTCTGTTTCCCTTTGTTGTGATACCTACTTAAAATATCAAAGCTGTGAGAAGTTCAATGAGATATTGAAAAGTGAGTAACACAGGTTTTATATGACAATCCCAAATCCCTCCCTCTGTCTTTTTTTTTTTTTTTAAAGTTCTGTGCCAGCATCACTGGATGAAAAAGAAATAAAAAGTCTGTGGGTGGGACGTGAAGGACTGACAAGGTAAAGCCAGATCAAAAAGAAGCCTCCGTTAATAAATCAAAGAGGCGAAACAAAGGACAGGGCAGAGAAAAAAAGTATTTTGAATGGTGTAACCTAGATGTAAACTGTCCTAATTCAGCATCATTTAGCACTCACAAGATTAATCCTTAGACGCTCTAACCTGAAGAAGAGGGAGCATTATTCAGGTGGTATCAGGAAAAATGGCAAGGTTAGGAATTAGTGAACAAAATCAACATATTTTTCCTGAAGACAAAGAAAGGGAAAAAATGCTAGTCCTTGGTACTTCTGATTAAAGGTTAATATCTGGGGGTTTTTTAGTATATACAACTATTGGTCTAATAAAGATAAAGAAGGAAATTGGAGAAAAACAAACGTAGATGTAGCTTTTACACCGAGGTAATTTATTAATTATCACTGGACAGAAATAAATCTAAAGCGCAAGCTGGAGGTGACAAGCCTATCACGTGTCACTCAAGCAAAAGTCAGTTCTACATTTTTAAAATTACCTTTCCATCAGAACTTTTCCTTTTTAACTGTTTTGATCATCAGCGTGACCAGGTATGAGACACAACAATAAATAAAGCTGTCAGAACTTCACAGTGCAAGGCAGCTGGGAACCGGGAAGAGTGTTTGGAAGAACACTTTATAATTCTGTGGTGCCATCCAGGATGTATTCCATGCTATGCATAGGTTTGTGATCCAGCAAGTCCATTAACTTTTGCAGTCCTGCTCCAAAAAGTCTTTGTCAAGGTTTACAAGATGTTCTGTGTTCAGAGCAAACCCCGACTTCTGGTGGTGGATGTCATACATTGAACCAGGCTTTATCCTGGGGTTTTCAGTATCCAACCCAAGTCTGAGGAGCTGAGGAATTTAAAATCCTGAAATCCAACCCAGCTTGGACTATAATGTGGACAAAGATCTGAGGAGTCAAAATAGATTGAAATAGGCATAAACATACAGAAGTCTTGTATGATTTATGATGGATAAACATGAAATAATGACTTGTTAAGAACATATCAAGTAGAAAATTAACGTACTTCCACCTTGAAAACACATTGGGGGACTACAGAAATGTATTTTCTTACGTTTATATCTTTTAGAAGAAAATTAGCAACTCTCCTCTTGCTATTAATACATTCTGTCCAGTAAATTTAGTTGAGGAACATGTTGCTGTTTGTACTCAGGTACTTAATCCTGGGAATCCTTCTCAAAACCAAGATGAGTTTCAATCTATATAATCCCAGTGAATGAAAACATGGAAGTGAAGATCTGGTAAAGCAAATCCCAGCATCCCAGGTCTAACTTTAAAACCAACATTAAAAAAACTTCGCTGTAAAGAGAGATCTGCACCCTCTGGGTTTATTTCCAAAGTCTTCACTAGTATCTTTTGCTTTATTTATACATCCTGGTCTCAACTTGGAATTGAAGGTGAATCTTTTACTTTTCATCAATAATCTGCTACATCTTTTGAAATAAATGTTCTTTTGAACATGCTTATCAAATCAGACACCCACTGTGGTTCTCTAACAATGAAACATTTTTTTAACCTGACACTTTAAGGTGGACTTGATAACCCCTAATCCTCAACTGCTCCATAATCTTTTCTCGTTTTGCAAAGAGCCTTTAAGAAAGTAACCTAGACGTGCCTTTGATGTGGGCTTGTCCTTTATTTACTGCAGTTTCTGAAAATCTTTGATAAATTAATCTCACCAATAGAATAGCAACGTGTAATTCATACTTTGATGCCGGCTGTTGAAGGAACTGCTTTTCACCTCTGCTGCTCAGTGGGTTAGAGGTTCAGGAGAAAACACGCAGGAGGCATCCTGAGATTTACGTGGTTTCAGGTATCCAGGTGGGAGAGGCTTCGTGTGTGCCGGGGAAACAAACAATTTCTTCCATAATGAATTCCGTGTCCCTGCACGGTGCTGTTTCCCGCAGTTCTCCATCTGTGCATGTGTGATCTGCAGTTGTCAGGGACAGTGGGGGCTGGGAGATTTTTAAAAAGCATAAATGTGCCTAATTGCAAGTAAAAATAGGCACGAATAAATAGACAAACAGGAGTGGGGGTGCGTGTCCGTGTGCTCACTCCACCGGCGTTCAGAGGGATCGTCGCCACAGAATCATAGAATCATAGAATCAGCCAGGTTGGAAGGGACCTCCGAGATCATCAAGTCCAACCCTTGATCCACTACCATGATGGTTCCCAGCCCATGGCACTGATGCCACATCCAGTTTCTTCTTAAAAACCTCCAGGGATGGAGAATCCACCACTTCCCTGGGCAGCCCATTCCAATGTCTGATTACCCTCTCTGTAAAGAAATTCTTTGTAATGTCTAACCTAAACCTCCCCTGACACAGCTTAAGACCATGCCCTCTTGTCTTACTGATAGTTGCCTGGGAAAAGAGACCAACCCCCACCTGGCTACAACCTCCTGTCAGGGAGTTGTAGAGAGTGATGAGGTCTCCCCTGAGCCTCCTCTTCTCCAGGCTGAACAGCCCCAGCTCCCTCAGCCTCTCCTCATAGGACTTGTGCTTGAGTCCCTTCACCAGCCTTGTTGCCCTCCTCTGGACCTGTTCCATGACCTCAATATCCTTCCTGAACTGAGGGGCCCAGAACTGGACACAGTACTCCAGGTGTGGCCTCACCAGTGCTGAGTACAGGGGAAGAATCACTTCCCTGGACCTGTTGGCCACATTGTTCCTGATCCAGACCAGGATGCCATTGGCCTTCTTGGCCACCTGGGCACACTGCTGGCTCCTGTTCAGCTTCCTGTCAATCCAAACTCCCAGATCCCTTTCTGCCTGGCTGCTCTCCAGCCACTCTGTCCCCAGCCTGTAGCGCTGCAGGGGGTTGTCGTGGCCAAAGTGCAGGACCCGGCACTTGGCCTTGTTGAACCTCATCCCGTGCCTTCCCGCGGCATTTCGGGATGACCTGTTGTACAACCCTTTGCACCCAGCGAGCTGACAACATCTCAGATGAATCCTGCATTCAGCTCTGCAAAAATGAGATCTAATTCCCGTGGCATATGGCACACAGGCAAACATTGAAGGTGTGAAACCAGAAGCGCTCGCCCGAATCCGAAGTCGTCGGGTCCCCGGCACCCCTCAGGCTGGATTTGTTTGAGTTCTGTCAGCACTGCTGTGGTGAACTGTCACCTTGGGGTGATAGTGTGTGCATGCACACAGCGAGTGCACCCTGCCAGCTCAGCTCTAGAAATCTTTGGAATTCACAGGGGAGATACCAGTGATCAATACATTTTTCACGGTCATTCATTCAAATTTGGAAATCAGGTTGCAGATCCCTGATCTCTCAGTTTGCTTTGTGGATGTATGGAAACCTGCCTATCAGCTCAGATTTTAGATGATGCCTCCAAGTGCTTCTTCTTCTTCCTCTTTACCTTATTCCCTTTCTGTATTTTTACTGACTAATTAGTAATTCAAGTTCAGCAGTTATCTTTTTTTTAATATTAATTTAGCTTTTCTTAGCCCTGCAGCCCAGATTACCCCTGCTCACATGTGGCGTCGGGGGTTGAAGGGCATACCTTTGCTTGCTTGAGTCTTGAAAAGGATGTAAAAATCAGGGCTTTTGGCATCTTGCACAATTAAACCACTAGAAGCTGAGAGTATCAGCTGAAAACACAAACTTGAAGCACTGTTGCTGTTGCCAGCCTGCATTAAGTAATGTGACCAAGAGCCTTGAGTTTGTTCTTCATTTTAATACAATGGTTTAAAATTATGTTTTCAGGGCTTAGGGTTTTCTCTTCAGAGTGAGCAACACTCCAAAAACCTTTGGCACAGAAAATTGGCACAAACATTATAATTAGGCAAAGTCTATTTTGGGAATGTCAGAAAGAATGTCAAGAGTCTGTTGGGTAGGTGCCCAATGTCATCATTTGGTATAATGACTCTATTTCTCCCATTTATTTCTCCCATTTATATCCAAGATCACAACATTTTTCTTAACTGTGGGCCAAAAGACAGGAGGGACTTTCTCATTCTCTTCTCCCCACACTTTGTAATGATCTTCTCTTTTAAGACATACTCTATCTCTGCCTTTGCTTTTGTTCTGCTCTTGTCTCTTTATTCATACACAGAGAAAAAGATGCAAATGTTCAAAAAATTGTGAACACAAACCACAGTGTGAAGGCCTAAAGACACTGTGGTGTTTATCTGCTCTCAGAGAAGAAGGGAGCAAGGAAGAAAAAAGAGAAGACAAAAGACACTGTTTGCAGTGCTTAATTAGTGAAAGTGCTGGTCATATCAAACATTCAAGGTGATTTATGTTTGCATTTGCAGTGCAATAAAGGGCAGCTAATGAAATTTGAATTTTTTTTTCAGTCTTCCCTGCTGTGATGGATGACTTTGGACTTTTTGACTAGTTGTCTTGTAATATTCATATTCATATTCAAAACTCTACCAATGTGAGCAGCCTACTCTAACTGGGCTTCCTTCAAGCAGGGGATTGGACTGGATAACCTCTGAAGAGGCCTTCCAACTGAGATTATTCTATAATTCTCTGCTGCTGATGTATGAAATGACTAAAAAGACATCTTACTTCTCCCTCAAATGGCTGTGAAACATGGGAGAAACATGATCTTCTTTTCTCTTTTCTCTTTTCTCTTTTCTCTTTTCTCTTCTCTTCTCTTCTCTTCTCTTCTCTTCTCTTCTCTTCTCTTCTCTTCTCTTCTCTTCTCTTCTCTTCT